>NC_085003.1:19218316-19518316 GCF_963854185.1 Sardina pilchardus
CTTTATTTATTAAACAAATAGCAACCGAGTTGCTGTTACAGCCACAACTCACGCTTATAACAGTAATCCACCGCACCTAATTCCGTGTCCAATTTTCATAGACCTAAAAGAAACTTCACACTCCGAACCGCATACAAGCACACAGACACACACGTAAACTCCGCCCCCCAGTTCCCCTTAAAGGAACACAACAATTTCATGAACTCAACTCAAGGTAACAGGTGACACAATTAACAGGATATCACAGTATTATAGTTTACAGAAGGTCTACCTATCTATAGGCTACATGAATTTCTGAAAATGTACTATTTCTAAATATGGTATTGCTACACTTTATGGCAAAAATTGCACTGGTCTGTTGGACTTATTAATAAACAATATTTTTGTTGCTTAAGCTAATGGTGCCTTCATGTGCTATGGTAATTATGGTAAATTCCAAAAGCCGAGGTCAAAAATGCACATGAACACCATCTCATGTGGTATTTTCCACTGGGCAACTCGTAGAATATTTTGATGGACGAGTTGCCGAGATGAGATAACCTTTGACATTTTCAACATGGCGGAGAGCAACGGAAGAGTTGTGAATGATAGCCTATACAATGTTGTGTCATTGACAATTGTAATATAATGCTTTGACACTCAGTGTACATTTTTAAAAAGCTGTTATGGTTTGGTATTGCCTACCCAGAGCTATATGCTAGCTAGTGATGAGTGACAGGTAATTTACTAATTTCCTAACAGTACGTCAACAAAGCACTTGAACACAACACACTGGTAACTACCAGGTCACAAATGGAAAATACCATCTTTTCCATAGCACGTGAATGCAGCATTAGGCCTATGTATTCAGTCATTATCCAATAGTAGTCTATACTAAAAATCCATGTGAAAAAAAAATACTTCTCACTGTTCTCAGGTCATATATTTATATACAATTAAAATGCGATTAATTTCGATTAATTAATTACAAAGCCTCTAATTAATTAGATTAATTTTTTTAATCGAGTCCCAGCCCTAAAAAATACATATACTGTATGCTTACACAGATGGGGTTAATGTTGCATGTTTTAAATGATTGCTTTCATTTAAAACTTTCACATGTGTATTTATACATTCAATGATTTGTGAATTATAAATGTTTAAATGTATTTATGCATTCCTTGAGGGTCAGGTTTCGTGTACGCATGTGTGTGTCTGTGTATGTGTTTGTCTGGACTGGCCAAAAATGGCTCATTTCAAGCTAGAGTAAAGGTACGGGCGTCTGAAATGGGCTGTGTGAACTTGTGAACCCGAGTCTTTGGCCATCTCTCTCGTGGAGCCCGTGGCGTAGACTGTAAGATTTTCCATGAGCTTTGGACACACACCAGCTCCTCAGAGACTCCATCCCACCTCCCCCGGCCCTCAAGTGTGTGTGTGTGTGTGTGTGTCTGAGAGGGACCACATGTGTGCAATTAATAGGAATACATGTGCCAAGCCTAGACTACTGCGACAGTAAGGTTAGGTCACTGGAAATAATAATCAGTAATGATTGATTTCAAAAGGTGCCCTCGTCTTGAGTAGTGTTGTCTAAAGTGAGCTCTGTTTGAGGAGTGTTGTCTAAAGTGAGCTTTCTTTGAGGAGTGTTGTCTAAAGTGAGTGTTGTTTAAAGTGAGCTCTGTTTGAGGAGTGTTGTCTAAAGTGAGCTCTGTTTGAGGAGTGTTGTCTAAAGTGAGTGTTGTCTAAAGTGAGCTCTGTTGACCTCAGGTCCTCTGTTCGCAGACTACAGGGACTCCTAGTGGACCCCTTGTCTTATTTCAGCTCTCCAGAAATGGACGTGTTTTCTTTGGTCAGTGCAGGGGGATCCATTAGAGTGTGCATGTGTGAATTTGTTTGTGTGTGTGTGTGTGTGTGTGTGTGTGTGTGTGTGTGTCTGTGCATGTGTGTTGTAAACAAATATAGGAATTTAGACTTTTAGAATTTATATGTTTTTTTAAATACTTTCTCATGCTAGTGCTTGTTTGGATTTGACCATTGGAGATAAAGATTCTAAACAACAGAATGGAGGACAGATGGATTCTGGTTAGATGTGTGGACATGAAGGGAAAGATGGATGCCGTTTCGATATGTGGACATGATGTTGAAAGATGGATGCCGTTTCAATATGTGGACATGATGTTGAAAGATGGATGCCGTTTCAATATGTGGACATGTTGTTGAAAGATGGATGCCGTTTCAATATGTGGACATGATGGGAACAGGTTTTAGGGGAACTGATTGCAGCATGGTGCAGGCAGTGGGGCTCTAATGATTATCAATCTCCATGGTCCATTGATGTTGATTGAAATGAGAGTCGGTCACATTGAGATGTGTGCATTGACGTATACTCAGTGTTTCATTATTTGTGTCTATGGCTGTGCTGATAGACACCATGTTACTGTAGTTTGATGTATGGACTGGAGCCGTGTACACACACGCAGCCTTGCGCACACACACACACACAAACACACACACACACACACAATCATGTGCACTTCTGTCAGATTAGGAAATGGGGAAGCTTTGTACAGTACAGTAGGTTTTACAATGAAGATATTTGAAACAGTCCAGGTGTGATTTTAGATGTATTAAACTTGACACTGTATAATAATCCCTGGTGCATGTTAGAATCAAAAGAAGTGATCAAGGAACAACTAAAAGGGTTTTACCACACACACACACACACACACACACACACGCACACACACACACACACACACGTCCCATAAGTCCCTGTGTTTATGTCTGTCTTCAGTTGGGAATGAGAGCCATGGTTTCCATGGTGTGAAAGGAGGCTTTTCCCAGTTTCTCTTTTCCTCTTCTCTCCATCTGTTGCCACTGCGTATCTGACAACAACAAAGTGTGTGCTTGACTTTGTCGTGTGTGTCTAGGCATGCAGGCATGCAGTGTGTGTGTGTGTGTGTGTGTGTGTGTGTGTGTGTGTGTGTGTGTGTGTGTGTGTGTGTGTGTGTGTGTGTGTGTGTGTGTGTGTGTGTGTGAGAGCGTGCACATTCAGGGATTCCCTGCTGGAGTCGATGGGAGACTTTGGGAGATAACATAGCTGCTGCTATTTTTAGCTCTGCGTCTCTGCTGCCGCGCTCCCATTGGTCGGGACCCTGTCCGCCACTCTCCATACCTGCGCTCTGATTGGCCCACACAGCCCCTTGGTCACCGCTCCAGAGCGAGGGGCCTTATTTGAATTTTGATTTCTTTCAGTGACCACGGCAACGGCCCGTCTCAGTCAAGGTCTTTGATTACTCTTTCACACAGACACACACACACACACACACACACACACACACAGACACACACCACCTTCGCCACCAGCCCTCTCTTGGGGAAGAGAAGGATTAAGACATCAGAATTGGATGCAGTGGCAGTGAAGAGTGAATATTATTCTATATGCTGCTATAAGCAGCAGGACACCAGCTCAGGGTCTTGTAGTGGTCACACACACACACACACACACACACACACACACACAGTGGATGCAGGTGATCCTTATCAACTGTATCTTACAGGACTGAATTTGATGTTGTTTTCATTAGACAAATCACTTGCAGTCTCGGCTGCAGTGATTTTCGAGGCGCTGTTTGTTCTTTGGCCACTGATGCAGGTGGTAATGGATGTGGGCCAGAGGTTGCATCTTAAACATGTGTGTACACACACACACACACACACACACACACACACACACTGTGAACAGCCCTATGACTGACCCTCCCTGCAGTGGTGCAGTACAGAGTGTGTTAACGCTAGCACCAATATCACAGAGAAGAGTTATCTTGGTAACTAATACTGTATATCACAGAGAAGAGTTATCTTGTTAACTAATACTGTATATCACAGAGAAGAGTTATCTTGTTAACTAATACTGTATATCGCAGAGAATAGTTCTCTTGTTAACTAATACTGTATATCACAGAGAAGAGTTCTCTTGTTAACTAATACTGTATATCACAGAGAAGAGTTCTCTTGTTAACTAATACTGTGCATCACAGAGAAGAGTTCTCTTGATAACTAATACTGTATATCACAGAGGAGAGGTCTCTTTGTTAACTAATACTGTATATCACAGAGGTGACAGCAGAGTGAATGATTGGGTGATTCCATGGGCTCTGTTCACTACTGTACGGTGGCCTAGACTCACTATAGATCTGCTTCTACTATGACCTATTTGTGGATGTCATTTGGACATAGTATTTGTTTCTGCTCCAGGGCATGTGTGTGTGTGCGTGCATGAGCGACAGGGAGAGAGCTGGTGTCCGTTTGAGTGAGTGTATTGGTGAGTGTGTGTGTGGAGAGTGTGTGCACATGTTCTGTCTGTATCTCATCAGCCTTTTCCATTAGCACCAGCCAGCACTCTGGCATGTTCAGATCATTGATCAGAGTATTGATCAGAAACCAATCGGCGTATAGACCTGGCCTACGCAGGGGCTGCATTGACCAGCAGTTAAACCGAGAGGCGGGGGGGCATTCCTCTCTCTCTGACCCTCCCTCCCCCCCAAAACACACACACACACACACACACCCCTCCCTCACCCCTCCCTCACCCATCAGTATGGAGAGTAGTGTGTAAGATGGATGGTGTGGCTCTGCCAGGCTTTAAATATTAATGTGTGTGCCAATTGCCCCGCGCGTACACGTCCAGTCTGCCTCACACATCCCAGAGCTGACATGATCCCCCGCCCCTCTTTTCCACATCCGAACCCACTGTGGCCTCACGCGGAGACCATCATAAAACAGTGACCGGGGGATGGTCATCTTTTGTGGGGATGGTGACCTTTGACCTCAGTCCTGTAAGCTCAGGTCATGTGGTCTTCGCTGTAGTAGTAGTGGTAGTAGTAGTTGTGGTGGTGTTCATAGTGGTGGAGGTGGAGGATGAGGATGAGGTGTCTGCCTCCAGTGATTCCCTTCTACTCTCGGCCAGTTTTGATGTTAGAGATGAGGTCTACGTAAGATCTCATCCTATTGTATACACTCTAAGGTTTCATCCTATTTTATAATGTAAGGTTTCGTCCTATTTTATAGTGTAAGGTTTCGTCCTATTTTATAGTGTAAGGTTTCATCCTATTTTATAGTGTAAGGTTTATCCTATTTTATAGTGTAAGGTTTCATCCTAAGAGCCTCTCTTGTGTGCCCATCATAGCTGTCCAGATTCCCCCTGTTTGTCTCTCTCTTTAGTAAAGTACCTTTATGTTGTTGTGTTATTAACGTCACACTTTCACTCATTGAGCTGAGCTATTTTGTTGTCCTCTGAGAAGCTTTAACAACAGTCAGGTTCCCATGGCAACTGCAGCCGAGTTGTTCTCCCTCCCTCAGCCCTCTCTCTTCCTCATCCTCCATCTTGGCTCTTCACCATGTGACCCTGTGGACATTTGACCTCTGACCTCACCGTGTGTCTATTCATTGTGCTGCTTCCTGGTCCTCCATCTTGGCTCTTCACCATGTGACCCCATGGACATTTGACCTCTGACCTCACGGTGCGTCTCATTTCTGTCCACAGAGGGGGAGCCCATCGAGGCCATCGCCAAGTTTGACTACGTGGGGCGCTCGGCGCGGGAGCTGTCCTTCAAGAAGGGGGCGTCGCTGCTGCTGTACCAGCGGGCATCTGACGACTGGTGGGAGGGACGCCACAACGGCATCGATGGACTGGTGCCCCATCAGTACATAGTGGTGCAGGACATGTGAGTGTGTGTGTGTGTGTGTGTGTGTGTGTGTGTGTGTGTGACGGACTGCTGCCCCATCAGTACATAGTGGTGCAGGACATGTGAGTGTGTGTGTGTGTGTGTGACGGACTGGTGCCACACCAGTACATAGTGGTGCAGGACATGTGAACACATGTCATTTCTTCCCTTTCTTGAGAGAGAATGACATTTATCTCCTCTCCTCTCCTCTCTCCTCCTCTCCTCTCCTCTCCTCTCCTCTCCTCTCCTCTCCTTTCTCCTCCTCTCCTCTCTCCTCTCCTCTCCTCTCTCCTCCTCTATCTCTCCTCCCCTCTCTTTTCTTCTCGCTCCCCTCTCCTCTCCTCACTTTTCTTCTCCTCTCCTCCCCTCTCCCTCTCTTCTCTCCTCTCCTCTCTCCC
Organism: Sardina pilchardus; assembly: GCF_963854185.1. Classification (NCBI taxonomy): domain Eukaryota; kingdom Metazoa; phylum Chordata; class Actinopteri; order Clupeiformes; family Clupeidae; genus Sardina; species Sardina pilchardus. Next base: position 19,224,417 of record NC_085003.1, read on the forward strand.
TCTCTCCCTTCTCCTCTCCTCTCCTCTCCTCTCCTTTTCTCCCCTCCCCTCTCTTCCCTCTCTCCTCTCCCTCTCTCGCTCTCCTCTCCTCTACCTATCCTCTCCGCTACCTCTCCACTCCTCCCCTCCCCGATGGTTCAAAGAGGGGACCCTATTTAGAATGAGAGCTCCAGGCCAGAGAGAGAGAGAGACAGAGAGAGAGAGATAGATGCTGACAGGCAGATGGCTGGGACAGGACAGGACAGGGCAGAGAGATTGAGGAAAATAGATGGAGAGCAACAGAAGGAATGAAAGATAACGTCTCTTTTTCCACACTCTCTCTGTTCTCTTTTTTCTCCTTTGAGGAAGAGAAGCAGAGAGGGGCCAGCAGGGGTGGAGGGAGAGAGAGAGAGAGGGAAGGGGAGAGGGAGGGAGGGAGGGAGAGAGATACAAGAGAAAGGGAGAGAGAGAGAGAAATATATATATATATATATATAGAGAGAGAGAGAGAGAGAGAGAGAGAGAGAGAGAGAGAAGGGATTAGAGGGAGAGATCTCGTCCTGCTTAAAGCGCAGTTGTGTCCCAGGGTGGGCTGTTCTTGGCAGTGTGTGTGTGTGTGTGTGTGTGGGACGCCGTTCCGCTGTGTCAGATAAGTCTTGGTCTCCGGCGGATGCGTTTCTGAGAGATTGTGTGTGTGTGTGTGTGTGTGTGTGTGTGTGTGTGTGTGTTGGGGGGGGTCTGTTTGCGGGACATCTCCGGCCCCCCTGGCTCTTCACCCTGGCACCCTCCAAAGGCTCCTCTGGGCAACGCACACAGTTGCTTAATTGAGTGGATGCGGTCGCTCGTTAAATAGGACAAATCAGATCATTCTGTACTGCGGCCTGAGAATCGCCCGCCTAAAAGCTTTCTGATAGCCTCTTTCTCTCCATCCATCAGTGTGTGTGTGTGTCTGAGCAGTTTTGGAAGAGAGGAGAAAGTGTGTGTGTGTGTGTGTGTGTGCGTGTGTGTGTGTGTGTGTGTGTGTGTGTGTGTGTTAATAATTCATGGTGCAGCACTTGGCAGACGAGTGTTTTCTTAGTTAATGGAGGTAGGAGGTGATGCTGTGGTGGCTGAAGTGGAGGATTGGGATGGGAAGTGTGTGTGTGTGTGTGTGTGTGTGTGTGTGTGTGTGTGTGTGTGTGTGTGTGTGTGTGTGTGTGTGTGTGTGTGTGTGTGTGTGTGTGTGTGTGTGTGTGTGTGTGTGTGTGTGTGTGTGTGTGTGTGTGTGTGTGTGTGTGTGTGTGTGTGTGTGTGTGTGTGTGTGTGTGTGTGTGTGTGTGTGTGTGTGTGTGTGTGTGTGTGTGTGTCTGTCTCTGTGTGTGTCTGTCTCTGTGTCTGTGTGTGTGTGAGAGAGAGATTGTGTGTGGTTTGAGGTGGCATGACCAGGTTGTGTACAGTATGTGTGTGTGTGTATGAGATTGTTTGTGGTGGTTTGAGGTGCCATGACCAGGCTGTGTGTGTGTGGTGTGGTTGTCAGGGACGACACGTTCTCGGACACCCTAAGCCAGAAGGCGGACAGTGAGGCCAGCAGTGGACCAGCCGCGGACGACAAGAGCTCCGGCAAGGACATCAGCTCCCCTACTGAAGCCCGCATACAGGAGGCCTACATCAGGTACACACACACACACACACGCACACACAAGGACATCAACTCCCCTCCTGAAGCCTGCATACAGGAGGCCTACATTAGGTACACACACACACACACACACACACACACACACACACACACACAAAGCTCCTCTACTAGCAACACAATACATGAGACCTACATTAGGTAAACACACACAGAATGGTGCACACATCTAAACATTCTACAATTATTATCTACAAATATATTATACGAGCTGTTGAGTTGCATTCTGCTCTTTTGCTCTCCTCTGTTTAACTCAGAAAGACCAGAGACCCTCTCTCTGTTTATCTCTTTCTTTTCTGTCCTCTGCTCCCTCTCTCCTCTCTCTCCCCCCTCCTCCTCCCTCCCCCTCTCTCTCAGTCCGCAACTGCTTTAATGATTCATAGCTTTTGTCTTTATTTAGACTTTACAGGCTTAACTATGAGGAGGCAAAGAGAATAGTTCTCTTCAAACAATGGGCCCTCGCCATGCATACCACAAATATTTAACATGTGTGTCTGTTTAAGAATCTAAGAGTCTCAAGAGTCTAAATGTGTGTGTGTGTGTGTGTGTGTGTGTGTGTGTGTGTGTGTGTGTGTGTGTGTGTGTGTGTGTGTGTGTGTGTGTGTGTGTGTGTGTGTGTGTGTGTGTGTGTGTGTGTGTGTGTGTGTGTGTGTGTGTGTGTGTGTGTGTGTGTGTGAGAGACTGTGTTTGTTTTTGAGTCTCTCTGCCTTCACACATCCATCACACACATAAGAATGGACACACTCTTTTATCGGAGGTCATAGGTGAACACACACACACACACACACACACACACACACTCTAGGCTGGTGCAGTGCTGCCACAGTCCCAGAGAGTAATTAGTGCTTCATAGCCCCCAGCACACCAGGCAGTGGAGCTAATTAATGCCTGTGTCAGTTGATGTGCTAATTGGTTGGTACGCCTCACATCTTGTTTAAATATTGTAAATAAGCAGGTGTTGACCACTTCCACAGACTCACGGGTTGGTACTCCATTGGCTGAAGCAGAGGAACGCCTCCTGGGTCCTGTAAATCATGACATGTAACAATACAGCGCCATCCTCACAGAAACAACAAAAGCCTTGTTTTTGGGAAAACTGAAAACTGTTGTGTTGTTTCAGCCTTTAGTCCACACAACAACAGTGTTTTATTTACAATACAAATGCAAAAAGAAAATGGATTTTAAAAGGCTCTCGTGTACAATCAGTGGATATCGATGTGTGCTGTGATGTGTGAATTGAGTGGCACCAGTGTGCTGGCTGATAGCTGATGGCAGGGCCCTGTGTGTTGAAACTGGTTGACTCTGTTGTGTGTGTTGGGGCTGGTTAACTGTTGTGTGTGTGTGTGTGTGTTGGGGTTGGTTGACTCTGTTGTGTTTGTGTTCTGTTTGACTCTGGTGTGTGTGTGTGTGTGTGTGTGTGTGTTGGGGCTGTTGGGCTGTCCTAAACAGGAGCCCAGGCAGTCAGACACTGGGCCATGGTGACTGTTGGTTAAATATTAATAGAACATTAATAACACATCAATAAAACATCAGGCCACATACCTCACTGTTATGGCAGACAGGCCCTGAGGAAGAAACGGGACACTGTGTGTGTGTGTGTGTGTGTGTGTGTGTGTGTGTGTGTGTGTGTGTGTGTGTGTGTGTGTGTGTGTGTGTGTGTGTGTGTGTGTGTGTGTGTGTGTGTGTGTGTGTGTGTGTGTGTGTGTGTGTGTGTGTGTGTGTGTGTGTGTGTGTGTGTGTGTGTATGCATACCAGTGCTGAGTGAAAAGTATATGGGCTGCATTCTTAGTGTGTGTGTGTGTGTGTGTGTGTGTGTGTGTGTGTGTGTGTGTGTGTGACTGTGTGTGTGTGTGTGTGTGTGTAAATTTGCTGGGTTGGTGCAGAAACACATCGGGTTTAAGTTCAGGTGCAGGTCAGCTGCTTCCTTGCAGGCTTGGTGAGATTGACAGAGAGACGGTCTGCAAGAGCACCAGACGGATTTAGACTTTATGTGTTACACTTGAACAGAGTTATTTTTACCCACTGCAGCTCATACTGGAGCTTTGATGATCATTTCTTTGAAACTGACTTCTGACACATTTCCTGTCTTTTGTGTGTGCTCCTAGTGAGGTCACTGCTCCAAGTGTGTGTGTGTGTGTGTGTGTGTGTGTGTGTGTGTGTGTCTGTGTGTGTGTACTTTACCCTGGATGGGTAAAATGCAAAGGACAACATTTCCCATAAGATACAGTAAATGAAGTTTAAGTTAACTCATCTACTGCCACCAATAGACACTCACAAACATGTATTTTGTGTGGCTTCCCTCAGATGAAGTGTTAAAACATGCAGGAAATATCAATAGGCTGCTACATCAGTGATTATGTTGTGCAATTCCTCAGCTCCATCATCACTATACACATCATATAGCTAAACTACATTTCCCATAATCCTCCTCTCTTCCTGTTCCCTCTGCAGTCGGCACAGGAAGCGGAGTGACCCCCCATCTCGCCACCCCCCCGGTCGCCCTAGCGACGGCCACTGTGCGGTGCACCCCTCCCAGGGCCACGGCCCCCCCTCGGACGGCGGATCCCCGGTGTTGAGTCACTACGGTCCACGCGACCTTCTGAGGGGTCGAGGTCACGGAGGTCATGGGGGTCACATAGGTCACGGCCCCCAGGACAGTCCAGAGAGGCGGCGGCGGACTGGACACGGCTCGCTGACCAACATCAGCCGCCACGAGTCGCTGCGCAAGATGGAGAGTCCACCCATACGGCGGTCCACCTCCTCGGGCCAGTACACGGGCTTCAGCGCCGACCCGCACACACACCCGCACCACCCCAAGAGCCTGGACCCAGAGAGCATCGCACAGGTGAGCACAGGCACACACACACACACACACACACACACACACGCACGTACACACACGCACGTACACACACGCACACACACACACACACACACACACACTCACACACTCACACCACCCCAAGAGCCTGCCTGGACACAGAGCATGGCACAGGTGCTCAGACATAAGGTGCTTCTCAACATGCCTCCTCAATCCTCGATGTTGATCCTCGAGGGGCGTTCCCACTGATCTATAACTAACACTGGATAGACTATCCCATTGTTGCTGCCCCATCATTCTTTATGTAGATCAGTGAGGATCGCGGCCCGAGGAGCGAGGGAGGACGTACTGTATAAAAGCCCAAATGAGAGGCACTCATACAGTATGATCCACTCACAACACAGCAACAAATGTTGTGTCATCGCAGTGCTAAACAAATGTGACCCTGCAAGGTGAAACCTTTGGTAAAATGTACAGAATGAAGTTATTGTTCTCACATGAACGACCATAAACTAAGCTTCCCAGCGATATGTATATCGAGGGTATTGCAAAAACTACTGCTAAGATGACCACATTCAAAGTTGACATGGTTCTCCCGACATGCCAGAAGAGGAGAAATCACCTTTAAGCGGGAATGACTACTAATGTGTTGAATCTTCACCGGGTTTAAGAGTCAAAACCTATGTTTTTCACTGAAATTTGTTCACGATATGAAAGTGTAGACTGTATTCTGTCGAATTAAGCGAAAACGTGAAATTCAACATTTTAGCCCGTACATTTCTTTATCGTGGATGTTCTCAATATAGCATTGAGCGCATAGCGACTGGGTTTTCCTTGCAGGGGCACAAATGTGCTTGTTGTTTGTATTGCTGTCTGACACAAATATATAAACATGTAAGCACAGATAAAGTGCACGAGCACTTCTATAACATGACATACATCTCGTCTCTTTCCCATCAACAAGTTAAAGCGGTATTAATTTGTTGTTTGACGGGGAATCCCCCTCCCAGGGCATGATTCCCAGACAGGGATGAGGCCTCCCAGCGCTGGATTATGTGTGTGTGTGTGTGTGTGTGTGTGTGCTCTGGAGAGGAGGGCTGCTCTAAACGCTGCTTTATCCAGGGGATGTACTCATGCCTAATGCCAGAGTCGGAGCGCAGCCCGCTGAGCTGTCTGTCATTCTGACGCTCAGGTGTTGGGCCAACTGTGTCACACCGATAACTGTGCTGCGTTATGCCATCTAGCAGAGCAGCTCTCGAGGACTCCTGTGTGTGTGTGTGTGTGTGTGTGTGTGTGTGTGTGTGTGTTTTCATCAGGGCCGACCAGTCGCACTTTGGGGTTGTCCTGTACTCTCACCCCCCTCTCTCTGTCTCTCTCTGTCTGTCTCTCTCTCTCTCTCTCTCTCTCTCTCTCTCTTTCTCTTTCTCTCTCTCGCTCTGTCTCTAATTCAAAGTGACCATATGGGAACAGTGCTGCCAAAGCTATTGTTACATATATAACATAACATACAAGAACATAAGACCATAAGAGAACAACAAAAACAGAAATCTCATCTCTCTCTCTCTCTTTCTCTCTCTCGCTGCTGTAGGACATCGAGCAGACGATGAACACACACACACACTCTCTCCTAACCAGAGTGTTTCTCTCCCCCCACAGGACATCGAGCAGACGATGAACACACACTCTCTCTCTCTCTCCTAACCAGGCTGTATCTCTCTCCCCCTGTTGTAGGACATTGAGCAGACGATGAACACACACACACACACACACACTCTCTCCTAACCAGAGTGTTTCTCTCTCCCCCCACAGGACATCGAGCAGACGATGAACACACACACATACACTCTCTCCTAACCAGAGTGTATCTCTCTCCCCCTGTTGCAGGACATCGAGTTGACGATGAACACACACACTCTCTCTCCTAACCAGGGTGTATCTCTCTCCCCCCACAGGACATCGAGCAGATGATGAACACACACGCACACACTCTCTCTCCTAACCAGAGTGTATCTCTCTCCCCCTGTTGCAGGACATCGAGCAAACGATGAACACACACACACTATCTCTCCTAACCAGAGTGCATCTCTCTCCTAACCAGAGTGTATCTCTCTCCCCCTGTTGCAGGACATCGAGCAGACAATGAACACACACTCTCTCTCTCTCTCCTAACCAGAGTGTATCTCTCTCCCCCTGTTGCAGGACATCGAGCAGACGATGAACACGGCGCTGAACGAGCTGCGTGAGCTGGAGCGCCAGAGCTCGGTGAAGCACGCGCCGGACGTGGTGCTGGACACGCTGGAGACGGCCAAGCACCAGCCGCCGCAGCCTCAGGGGGGCGCCGGCGAGCCCATCAGCCCGCTGCACGGCATGCTGGTCCACCATCGGCACGGCGACGGGCACGGCCAGGGCATGCGGCGCAGCACCAGCTCCAACAGCGACGCCATGACGACCTTCAAGCCCGCCGTGGCACCGCGCATGGGGGTGCAGCTCAAGCCGCCCGCCCTCAGACCCAAACCCATGGTGCTGCCCAAGACTGCCACCCCCCCGCACGGGCACCCACACGCCCACGCCCACGCCCACCCCCAGCCCCCCGCCCCCCCGCCGCCACAGGAGGCCGTGGACAAGTCCTGCACCATGTGAGGGGGGGCGCTGGACTGGGGGGGTGGATGGATGTCTGAGGGTCGGGGGTGGAGGAGGTTGTGGAGGTCGTGGAGGGGCGTGGTGGGGGGCAGCTTCTCCACCCTAACCCCACCCAACCCCACACCACCCCTCACCCCCACAGTAGTGCTGTAAGCCTGCCGTTCCTGGCCCAAGTCGGATGTCACATCGCCAGGGATTCTCCGCTTTGGGAATGTAGTTTAATCTGGGACTAGTCGTAATCCCTGTACGAGAAAGCGGAGCCAATGGTCTGACCACATGGGATGACTTTAACCGGACCACTCAAGCGGGGATCCAGGGGTGCTGATGATTATTTACTTCTTTTTTTTTTTTTTTTTAAGTAGATATAGTAGCGGTTTAATATTTACATTTATGAGATGCTGATGCGCTCACTGATATTACTGTTGATCATTGATAATATGTCACTAAGACAGCCCAGCGTTTTGAAAATAGCAACATAGTTTCTAATAAAGACTATAGTTTTTTTCTCTCTCTTTTAATGTGTAGTGAGTTAACCATTTCCAAATGATTCACGTTTATTAGACTTAGTGTAAAAGGATGGGCATTTTGAAGACTCTTAGTTACCAGTCAGCCACAGAGAAGACATTTAGCAGTTTTAGAACTATTTGCATGGTCAGATAGTTGATTAGTCGGTAAAGTTTGTTTTTGTCAGAATCACTAAGCATTATTAGAGTACAACTAACACAGCAAATCACAGAAGCTTCCAGTAGCAGTGAGTTCAAAGTGACATTGGCATTGTTGGAGTTGTAGTTTACAGCCACTAGAGAAAACAAAACAAAACAAAAATGTGAATGGCACTGTAGGCACCTCACAGCTCTGGATGCTGTTTAAGTTTACAACTTTAGCCAGGCATCATGGGAAATGTAGTTTCAGCATTTCAGACCACACATGGAATATTTTAGCAGCGTCGTGAAATGGCCTTACAGTCAGTGAGAAATAGAATTGCAGTCTCCCTCAAATATTCGCAAATGCCTTTTTTTCCTTGTCTCTCTCTAGCCATTCCGATTAAACACCTTTAATGTTTTTTACAACCAATAGCAATACTGAAGTCCCTTACTAGCCAAACCCACTGTCCACTCAGTGCTGCAGACATGGAAAGAAAGGCATGGTGTGTGTAAGGGTGTGTGTAAGTAGAGCACTTGGACCTGTTCCTCACCGCTGCTGTCATGGAGAACTTATTTTTAGAATAGCCATTCCCACGGGTTCTGAAGAGCAGCCTTTTAGCTACTCTTGTTATATGGATGGAAGCTACGTGTGTATATGGCACACAGCACAGGGAAATAGAGACACCAAACATGTATAGAGCGAGAGCTCTATAGAGAGAGAGCGCGAGCGAGCGAGAGAGAGAGAGAGAGAGAATGCAAAGCTGTAGCAAAGTGCTCTTCAGTCCCGCAGATAAACCCAGTTAGCTGCTGACCTGGAGTTCGCCCCCTGCTGGACTGGACTGGACCATAGCCAGGTGTTAGTCAGATGATGACACGACCGCCATCACTAATGACGATAAAGAGTCCTCCACGCTAAAAGGATGCTTTTTCATAATGTGAAGTTGTGAGCTGCCCTGTTCTAACACCTACACTGATAGCGACTGATAACACAATGAACAAACTCTGGTCTTGAGGAGGTTTTACTATATTCTCTGCAATGGCAACTTTTGGAAAATAAAATAATAAACCTGCTGGCTGGTCCTATGAGCATCCTGCCCACTGTGCCCGGGGGGGGGGGCACCTACATCCACCCCCCCCCTGGCACTCGGTCATCACACACCCACGCCTGGCTTTCCCTTGCCTGAAGAGATGCTACAGTACTGTATGTGCAATGCAGCGAGATGGGTCCTGTTGTGTATAGCTGCACCCCTCCATTCTGCCACAGCCGCGCTTCTCAAAGACTTGTTCTAGTGACTCAGTGGCAGCACTCCTGTGAGAGCACGCTGCCAGTAGCCATGGACTCAGTGACTGTTACTCTGACTCTCCTACCCCCTCCTCCCTCCATGTACACGTGTGTGTGTGTGTGTGTGTGTGTGTGTGTGTGTGTGTGTGTGTGTGTGTGCGCGCACGCGCACTGGGGTCAGCCTGTCTCAGACAGAATGGCGCTAGTCTGGTATAGTACCTGCAGTCAGATGGAGCTAGTCTAGTCTGGTATAGTACCTGCAATCAGATGGCGCTAGTCTAGTCTGGTATAGTACCTGTGCAGTCAGATGGCGCTAGTCTAGTCTGGTATAGTACCTGCAGTCAGATGGAGCTAGTCTAGTCTGGTATAGTACCTGTGCAGTCAGATGGCAGGATCTGATCTGGAGAATTTTAAACACTTTCAAAAACACTCCCTAGACTGTGACCTGGCTGTCTGCTGTTGGCTTATTGTGCAGTGGGACAAAAATAAATGTGTGTGGGTGGGTGGGTGGGCGTGTGTTTTCAGCTCACAAGCATTTCAGCGTGGAGTGTACTTCCTGTGCATATTTAGTGTGTGTGTGTGTGTGTGTGTTGATGCAGGTGTGTGTGAGATGCAGATCTGATCCCAGTCAGGCTTCTCCTGCTGCTGGCGTATGAATGATGCATGCTAAAGCTAAAGCTAAAGCTATGTACCAGGGACACACTCGCTCTTCTCTCGCTCTCTCTTCCTCCTTCTCTTTACCTCACTCTCTTTCTCTCCCTACAGTACCTTACTCTTCCTCTCTTTCTCTCTCTTCCTCACTCTTTCTCTCGCTCTCTCTTTCCCCTTCTCTTTACCTCACTCTCTTTCTCTCCCTACAGTACCTTACTCTTCCTCTCTTTCTCTCTCTTCCTCACTCTCTCTCGCTCTTTCTTTCTCCTTCTCTTTACCTCACTCTCTTTCTCTCCCTACAGTACCTTACTCTTCCTCTCTTTCTCTCGCTCTCTCTTTCCCCTTCTCTTTACCTCACTCTCTTTCTCTCCCTACAGTACCTTACTCTTCCTCTCTTTCTCTCTCTTTCTCTCCCTTCCTCACTCTTTCTCGCTCTCTCTTTCTCCTTCTCTTTACCTCACTCTCTTTCTCTCCCTACAGTACCTTACTCTTCCTCTCTTTCTCTCCCTTCCTCACTCTTTCTCTCGCTCTCTCTTTCTCCTTCTCTTTACCTGACTCTCTTTCTCTCCCTACAGTACCTTACTCTTCCTCTCTTTCTCTCCCTTTCTCTCCCTACCTCACTCTTTCTCTCGCTCTCTCTTTCTTCTTCTCTTTACCTCACTCTCTTTCTCTACCTACAGTACCTTACTCTTCCTCTCTCTTCCTCTCTTTACCTCACTCTCTCTCCCTCCTCTCCCCCTCTCCCTCTTCCTCTCTCTCTCCAGGACTCAGAGAGAGAGATGGGCCATTCCACCTCAGAGCTCCCAGGTGATCTAACGCTGATAAAAAAAATGCTTGTGAATAATTCATGGTGGCCCTTTTCACGAGAGCAGTGTGAGCGGGAGCAGCACACACGTGAGCTACTGGGTGCACGTTGTCTGCGGAGGAATACAGTGTGTGTGTGTGTGTGTGTGTGAGAGAGAGAGAGAGAGTGTGTGAGTGTGTGTACAGGCACGTGCTCAATTTTCTTAGAGCAGGGCAAGAGATGGTTTAATTATGTACTTTCAGATTACTCTCAGAATGTGTGTGTATGTGAGCATGGCAGGGTTTAATAATAGACTGTCGTGTGTGTGTGTGTGTGTGTGTGTACTCCTGATGTCGCCACTGTTCATACCACTCAGTCTAAACTTAGTACTGTCGGCACAACTATTTCATTGTGTTTGCAAGAGCAGATCATTAGGTGATGTCCTCATGTTTAGCTGTTGTGTTATTGTATTATGTACCCATCCTCATGTTTAGCTGTTGTGTTATTGTATTATGTCCCCATCCTCTCTGCAACTCCGTCAGATCCACGCCCGGTTTGCGCCCCTGTTCATGTTGTACAGTGTATAGGATTTGCCTTGGGGACGACTAACCCATTTATTTTTGAAATGTATGATGATAAATGATTGGTATTCTTAATGTAGGTTGTTTAGCTTTAGCTCAGACTAGACACCAGGGGGCGCACTCAAAGTATGTGGTTTGGTGATCAACCTGGGTACGTTAACTTGGACTAAATGGTAAACCTTTCCACAGAAGAGTCCTGTGACTTCATTCTCTTCGGAAAACAAAGCCAGTGGCTCTTTTTAGGAAGCTTGCCAGAGTGAACTTTAGCCAGAATTCTATATATATATATGTATATGTATATATCTAGATATATCACTCAGCCACATGCTTGGAGTACTTCCCCGATAGCTGCCAGCCCTGGAACGGAACCAGTCCGGATTCTACACGCACCCGGGCCAGATTAGGGCCGCATGCAGCCTGGCATCCGCTGCTGTCTGGGTGGCAGGTTTGTGGGGGGCTGTGGTTGAGGACGGAGCCCAAGGAGGCACTAGGAGGCCCACAGGGGGCGCTCTTCAGCCCACACAGCCCCCCCCCCCCCCCCCCCCCAGCACAGCCTGTCTTGTTTGTTTGTTTGTTTGTTTGTTTGTTTACCATCCATGTGGCCGTGTCCCTTGTACATCAGTAGCATGTACATGTGAAAGTGCCTTTGAAACTCCGTTGCTCTGTCTTGTGGTCTCATCTCCAACCCCCTAGAGTATGGGCCAGACCTTGAGAATTAGGAATAAATATTAGTAAATATTATTGCTATTATTATCATTGGTAATGAAGTAGTTTCAATAAAGTTATATGAACGATCAAATAATTAATCAAGTACTGCTTATCGAGTGTGACCACACACGTTTATGTATAGGACTGTATATTTGGCATGTAACATCTTAACAAGTTATAATGGAGCTCCTTGAGAATGGTTCTCTCAAAGTGTCTCTTTCTAATAAAGGCAGGAGTTTGGTCAGTGCTTTGTGGTTTTGTGTTTTCATTGGTGTAACACCGTACCAAGTGTGTCCGTGTCACTGCCATATGACAACTGGATTTAACTATTGCCTTAAAATATTCAAACTTACTCACATACTCTCATATTCCCCAAGCACTTTGGATCTTACCTCTCTGACTGACGAATCCTCAAAACAATGGTAATCCAAACAGACTCTGATTAATATTGAATATCTTTAGCCATGTTAGGAGGCTGTGTAACTTTGCCTTCAGACCTTTAGACCGCAGTCTTGAAATGCCACCACCAGATCCCAGATATCAGTCCAGGCCTCCCACTGTCATTGGCCTGAGGATTCCAGCCTTCCATGCCGTCACAAATAATACATACTCTTCAAAATAGCATGTTACATCCAGCCAAACCTGAACACGATTTGGCCATGAAAAATGCAGCAGCGCGGAGGCTCTGCCTGACGGCTCTCGGCTCTTCACTCATGCGGAGCACAGCCGAGCTGCCACGGTGGACTTGTGCTGCTCTCCAGCACTTAGAGAGAAAAGGATCTCCAGGATGGGACAAGTCAATGCACCCCCCCCCCCCCCACACACACACACACACACACACACACACACACTCTCTCCTCACAGCTGTAGATCGGCCTCACTTTAGAAGTCAAGTGAGGCTAATAAATACAGCTCTGGAAAAAATTAAGAATTCATTCATTTGTCTGATGTCATCCTACGATGATGCTGAGTGACATTGGAATGAGTTATGAGTTGATGTTCATACTCAAATTTGCACTGGTCTCAGTCTTACACACACACACACACATTCAAATTTGCAGTGGTCTCTTACACACATACATACACACCCACACACACATATTCAAATTTGCAGTGGTCTCTTCATTTTGGATATGACCGTCAACTCATTGGAATGTCACTCAGTAAATGTAGGATGACATCAGAAAAAAGTCTCTTAATTCTTTCCAGAGCTGTACGGAAAAATCTGAATATTTCCTGCTTCCACTCGGGTCCACATGCCAGATGTAACTTAAGACACACCTATATTGGACTATGCCAAATATAATAATAGTGAAGAAAAGACTTAATCCAGGACAGAAACAGACCAAGAGCACATGCAAGTGCCACAATATTTATTGTTAAATATAGCCAAAATAGCCAAAGTGTCACCGTCTTTGATTTCTGTACGAACACAGTGGAGCGTGAGGAGAGGAGACGTGAAAGCGGTGTCACAAGTAATATCTGCATCAAATCACTCTTCAAACATTGGTACACATTATCATCACTTCAGTTAGGCTACAGGGCCACCTAGTGGTCCTGATGAGTCATTACAACAAACATTCTAAACACCTCTTCTTGGAAGACCCTTTCGGTTAGGCAAACCCCTCAGGTTAACTTGAGTAGGCCAACCACATGAAGAGATATTTTGTTTACTAATTTTACCGTTCTATTTCTGTTAGAGTTCAAGGAGCACTGATAGTGAGCAGGTGACATATGACTTGCTCAACATCTCAACGTCTCAAAGCAACACTTAGACCCTAAAGATCCTACAGTATGGCGCCTTCTCGTTGGGATCCCTTTAAGCTTCTCAAAATAGCCATTAGGGATTCTCAACACATAAAACTCCTTCCTAGACAGTGCAGTAGGAATTCTGAACAGCTGAGGACGTGTTTCTCAGAGTATCCTGTTGAGATATAGGAAACTGCACTCCAGCCTGCATACTCTACAATTCAAGTCACCTCAGCTCTACATAACCTCTGAATAGCAACATCACGGTATAAAATGGTCATCAAACTAAAAAAACAGACAACTTAAATCAGTGCAATCAGTGTAATAAAGTAAAGTGTACAGTAAGGCACATTGTGATTGTGAGTGTTAGGTCTGCTCAAATATGGTATCATTATCACGATTATTTTGTTCAATATTGAGATCACGATTATTAAACGTGATTACTCTGTGATTCTGGAACTATCATCCATATTCAAAAATTACATTAACATTTTGAAATTGAATTTTAAATATAATCCAACAGTTTAAAAATCATGTAAAAAGATCATGCACACGACAACTCAAGACAAAAAGAGAGCATTGTTATGAAACTGAACATAGCAAAATTATTATTACATTTCGATTATGTTGTTTTCATAATTGTTGGAAGTCATAATCAAGATTAATTGATTCGTTCGATAAATTGTGCACAGCCCTATCAAGTGCTAACTATATCAAGTAAAGTGTATGGCACATTGTGATTAAGTGCTATATCAAGTAAAGTGAATGGCACATTGTGAACTCTATTCAATGTTGCTCATTTCTGCGTGGCACTCCTTGATTGGACACAGCTGTAAGGGTGACTCGCTGGTGTCCACCTGTGTATTAAAATAAGGAAACATCTTCTCCTTGAAGCGGCCCTTGTATCGGAACAGGAGGACCATGACGCTGGAGTCGTAGAAGGACACGTGGCCGCCCTCGTAGTCCAGTTCCACGGTGATCCTCTTGGGGGCGCTCTGAACCGGAAGCGTCTTGCCCGTCGCATGGTACTCGTCCCCGTGCTTCCAGATGGACCACAGGCCGAAATTAGGCTTGAGGTAGCAGTCCTCCTTCCTGTCGACGGTCTCCCGGGCAACGCCGATGACCCACTTGACCCGGTCCCCAACGTCCACCTCCCAGCGGTGCGTTCCCGAGGTGAAGCCCTCGGAGCCCAGGACGATGGCGTGTTCCATGAAGCGCTCCGGGTTGTCGGGCAGATCCTGCTTGGGTGTCATGTATCTGACGCTGGTCAGGTCTTCGGACAGCGCCACCCAGCCCGCCGCCGTGTTGGGGTCCAGCAGAACAGGAGCTTTAAATAACGCCACAGGAACGTTAGAGGAGGGCACAGGCCAATTCCTTCTGTTTGATGTAGTGGAAATTACAGCCAGCATATCTCATTAATCAGTCCAAGCTACGTGAGCGTGTGTGTGTGTGTGTGTGTGTGTGTGTGTGTGTGTGTGTGTGAGTGTCTGAGAGAGAGAGAGTTTAAAAATGATTCCAACCTCCAAATCAAAGCATTGAGTGGAACTCAAATGTAGAATTCAAACTCTGTGGTGCATTTAGCCATCATTCCAATACATACTGTACTGCATTTTCTCCTGCAGCTTGTTGCAGACTTCGTACTTGAGGTTGCCCAGGTGTCTGACCTCATCGATCAGCACACCTGAGCGCACCTGGGGGTCCTTCAGGAGGCACTGGGCTCTGAAATCACACCACAGTCGGTTAAGAAGCAGACAAACTGAATTAAAGAATTTAAAATAAAAATATAAGTATTTACCTGCTTACTGTGCGTTTATAATCCTAAAATGCGAAAAGAAAATATGCATTACATTTTTATTATACTAAGGTGAAGACAAGCTGTTATTTTACGGCTATTACGTGTCCTTACTTTCAGAAATGACAGACCGTCCTGTTTTAAGTCCTTTTCCACTTGTTGTATGGAATTCTCTAGAGCCAACATCTGGCCCTGAATGATGTCCAGCTCTCGATCAATCATCTTCCTCTTCTCCTCCTCTTCCTCCCTCACGGCTGTGAGTCTGGCCTCCTCTTCCTCTCTCAGCAACTGATGAAGATGCTCAAACTCCTCTCGTATCCTTGTCTCAGTGGCCGCTCTCTGGCTCTGCCAATGTTAAATAATCACCTTGAATGCGAGCACTGCACATGGGTAGAAACTAGACAGACATGTACAGTGTAATCATGTTAGTGGTACAGTAAGCTTGATGGGCCCCTACCGCCATATGCTTCACCAAGTCCTTGTACACTTCATCTGCATAGATACACTCGTCAAGCTGGGCCTCCATCACCTCAAGACTGCAGTGCAATTTTGTCTGTGTGATGAACAAACAACATTAAAAGCAGTTTGATATGATTTCTTTTTGTACAGATAAATTCTGAATTTCTATTTTGTATTGGTAATGACTATGGTATAGTTTATTGACAACTTGTTTTCCTATTGGGTGTTTTAGAGTTGATTTGACTGTTCCACCATTTGAAGCTCATTCTAAGCCTCGTATCAAGGCGCACAACTGCCAGTGAGCTGTCACTCAGCAGCAGTCACATGACTAATTACAGCCAGGCTGTCATTACCACATTGTCGGGCTTCCTTTTCATGATGCATGAGCCCAGGGACTCATATCCATCCAGCTTTATTTTTCCGTTCACGTACACAAACACATCAGACACATACCGGTAAACATCCTCCAAGATTCAGCCAATCAGGCAAATATGAACAATATCAAAGTAGCCTAGTGGTGCAGTCTCAATTCAATAACATTTGAGTTGTACGTGTCACCTCTAGTTAGGCTAGCTGCAAAATTCAAACTACAATATCGGATATCATTATATTTATGTTTTATTATATTATATTTTCCATAGAGGAGGCCTATATGTTGTTTCGGGTAGCCTGCTTCTGATTAGTTTACTGCGTAAAAGGTATTCGACGACGGCCACGGTTGCTACTACAGAATGTGGGAATCTGACCGCCGTCCTCCATGGGACCCCAGAGGGGGGAGTGCAAAATTAGTTTCAGAGCCCGTGTCCTGTTTTGACCCGAGGAGAATGACAGGGAAGTCTGAATAAAATATATACGCAGCTTTTTACCAACAGCAAAGCCACTCATGCCAAGCCTGTTATCATGCATTAACGCCAGGCATCTGCCCACACTTAGATCAGTCACATATGACACTAGAGATGTCCCCTGAGATTTCTAAATGGCATTCTCTCACCTTCACTTTCTCCACCGCCTCTTTCACACGTTTCAGCTTGTGTCCAGCGTGCTGAAGTGGATGTTGACACTCTTCACACCATGTAACGCCCTCGTCCACGCAGAACCACGTCGGTTTCTTGGGATGTTTGCGGCACACGACATCTTGTTTTTTGGTTTTATCAAGTTGTGGTCTTCCTGCAAAGGCATCTGCAAGCTCCTTGAGAGAGACGTTGATTCCAGGGGTTTCTTTGGGAAGTTCTCTCCTGCACACCGCGCAGTCTCGACACTCGGCTTGGTTTAAGTACTGATTGAGGCAGCTCTGGCAGAAGCTGTGATTGCAGTTTAAAGACACGGGGTCCTCCAAAGTATTGGAGCAAATGTGACAACGCAGAAAGCGCATCATAATTTGCGAGTTCGTTTCCATTTTAGACGTAGGCTTAATTGTATTTACGGAAAGCCGAATAAAAACTACAGTTTTGGAACAGTGGCGCCACTTAGCACCAGCAGGTCTAAGAAGAGACTGGCCTAACTCGAAGAAGGCAAGACTGTTTCTTGAGGGCACAACAGATGGTTCTCAAGTGTCTTGACCTTTCACTTCTGACAATCATCAAGATACCGAGAGATATACTTGGCAAGTTTGTGCCGTGCACTCAGCGATAGGTGGCGTCAGAGGATATCAGAATACTAGCACTAGTCACTGGTAGACTTCAGATCTGGCGGAGTTTATTGCTGTGGTGGTCCAGCACTACGCTATATTGCCAGAATTATTTGCGCACCTGCCTTGATTCACATATGAACTCCACATCTTAATCCATAGGGTTTAATATGACGTCGGCCCACCCTATAACAGTGTCAACTCCTCTGGAAAGTCTTTCCACAAGGTTTAGGAGTGTGTTTATAGGATTTTTTGACCATTCTTTCAGAGGCGCATTTGTGAGGTCGCATTGTGATGTTGGACGAGGAGACTGGCTCTCCGCTCTAATTCATCCCAAAGGTATTTTATTAGGTTGAGTGCAGGACTCAGCAGGCCGGTCAAGATAATTTGACACCAAATTATGATGTCTTTATGGGCCTTGCTTAGGCTAGTGCACAGGTGCACAGTCATGCTGGCACGGAAAAGGGCCATTCTCAAACTATTCCCACAAAGTTGGGAGCATGGAATTGTCCAAAATATCTTGGTTAATGCTGAAGCATTCATAGTTCCTTTCACTGGACCAAGCCCAGCTCAGGGATGTCATCATCATAGCCCAGGCTTACTGTCGTGTATCCTTCAAAGTTGATGAACCGATGGGCTTTTTGGTCGCTGGCTAACGTAGTTTCTCCAGCAACTAATAACGATTGTGACGTGGCCGAAATCCACACTTTCCTATGATGTAAGAATGGTTAGAATCAAATACGCAACACTCCACTCCATTTCAGCGGGTACAAAAAGACAGGCCGCGCTTTACCTTCATTATTCTGAGAGCGGATTCACTACTACGAGCGATTTTTTCCTGCACAATTCATCAGTTCAACAATTGATTTTAGATAATATTTTGTAAGTAAAATACGCAGGAGTTTGTAAATGTATGTTTGACATGCCTGAGCCTAGACTATTAAACAGTAGACAAGGCCAGTAGCCATGAAGGCAACAATATTCTATTCTCTGATTGACGAAATGTAGGCCTACAATCTTCCCAGACTATGCATAAGCAAACTAACAATATTATTGTGTTCTCAGGATTTACACAATGGATCGACTCAGCGCGGGTCTGAGAGCGGCCCTGAGTGCGACCACAGCAGACAAGCTGCAGAGGTTTCTTGATGAAACAGCCGAGGAGGCCCAGCAGAGAGAGACTGCCATGAGGCTGACCATTGAGATGGTCCTACAGGATCTCACCGAGGCGGAGAAAGCTAGTCAGGCAGCGAGTGAGGAGTGGCAAAGAGAGAGAGCGAAGAAGGAAGCCGCTGTAGAGGCCGGCCGATGCGATATGGAGGAAGAGGTCAGATTAGAGCTCAATCTCATGACACACAGAGTGAGGACGCTGGCCGAGAAGATCGAAACGGAGAGGCAGAAATGTGTTCCTCTGGAGGCAGATTACCAGAGGATTGCCGCGCTCCTGGAGGAGTCCTTGTACGACCGTGATCAGATGATGCTCAATGAGCCAGAGCGTGTCAAGGCCGAGTCTGATAACTGGGTCAAATGGACCCAAGAAAGGGTAGATGCCACCTTATCAATGGTGCTCAGGGCTGCTGCCATGAAGCAAAAGTGCTTAAATGAGCTGATAAGCAATGCTGAAAAACGGCTGGTGGTAAATATCACTTTTACTTATACATCCCATCTAGTGTTGTAGATCTGAAATGTGCTTTTATCTTATCCAACATTGTGGCAAACTGAGAAAATGTGTCTGTCTTCCTTAGGTATCTGTACCTCAGGAGTCAGATGGGCCTGCTCAGGAGGTTAGCAATACCAACAAGTCGGGCTTTACTGATGGACTCCAGGTAGACTGTCTTAAAATACAATTCCTGTGAAAAACTGTAATTTCATGACTGATTATATCTAATATTTTACCTCTCCAGAGGTTTCCCCGGTCTCATTGGTTCAAAAGATTTGTGTTCTTATTTTATTTTGTTTTAGTCTCTGAGCCCCAGCAGTCCAAAAGCTGAGGAGGTCATCGGTAAGCACCAGGCACTCCAGGGAAAGAGCGACACAAAGTTTGCGAAGAAGATGGCGCGTCTCGTGGCTGAGGCCACCAAGAAGGAGGAGAAGATCAAAGCTGCGGAGCAGAAGAAGAGGATGCAGCTGGAGGAGAAGACAAGGAAACAGCTGGAGAAGCTACAGAAGGCTGAGCTGGAGAAGCAGAGGAGGAAGGAGGCGAAGGAGAAGAAAGAAGCAGAGAAGCTGGAGAGGAAGAGAGCCAAGGAGGAGAGGGCCAAGACCAGACAGCGCGGATGTTGTTTCTGCTGCTGGAGATGATCTTCCTCTCCACAGGACAATGCTGAAGAACTCAACAATCAACAATGTTAATCATTATGAATCGTAAGAAACATTTTTCAACCCAGATTTTTTTCTGCTGGAGGAAATCTTCCACTCCTCAGGACGATGCTGAAGAACTAAATTCTTGACAATTTTGATCATTATGAACCATAATAAATATATATATTTTTTAAGCCATTTCTGTTCTTTGTGCTATAGGACAGTTCTGTCCAGACATTGCAGTCACTGACTATAATATTGCACTGACTAGGTATAATATGAATCTCACAGTATGTTATGGCTCTGACTATACTATTGCTCTGACTATAGGTACAGTATAATATGAATCTCAGTATTTTATTGCTCTGCCACCCGTGCGCTCAGGGTAATCCAAACTTTTCTCATCTGTTGTTCCCTTTTGGTGGAACGCACCACCAGAACAGCAGTGTCTCTCTCTACCTTTAAAAAGCCCCTGAAGACCCAGCTCTTCAGAGAACATCTTCTCTCATAGCACTACCTACAGTACAACTAGCCCCAGCTTTTCAGAGAGCATCTCCTCTCGTTGCACTACCTACAACTAGACCCAGCTCTTCAGAGAGCATCTCCTCTCATAGCACTACCTACAACTAGACCCAGCTCTTCAGAGAGCATCTCCTCTCGTAGCACTACAACTAGACCCAGCTCTTCAGAGAGCATCTCCTCTCGTAGCACTACAACTAGACCCAGCTCTTCAGAGAGTATCTCCTCTCGTTACACTACAACTAGACCCAGCTCTTCAGAGAGCATCTCCTCTCATTACACTACAACTAGACCCAGCTCTTCAGAGAGCATCTCCTCTCGTTACACTACAACTAGACCCAGCTCTTCAGAGAGCATCTCCTCTCGTAGCACGACCTACAACTAGACCCAGCTCTCCAGAGAGTATCTCCTCTCGTTACACTACAACTAGACCCAGCTCTTCAGAGAGTATCTCCTCTCGTTACACTACAACTAGACCCAGCTCTCCAGAGAGTACTGTATCTCCTCTCGTTACACTACAACTAGACCCAGCTCTTCAGAGAGTATCTCCTCTCGTTACACTACAACTAGACCCAGCTCTTCAGAGAGCATCTCCTCTCGTTACACTACAACTAGACCCAGCTCTTCAGAGAGCATCTCCTCTCATAGCACTACCTACAACTAGACCCAGCTCTTCACAGAGCTCCTCTCGTAGCACTACAACTAGACCCAGCTCTTCAGAGAGCATCTCCTCTCATAGCACTACCTACAACTAGACCCAGCTCTTCAGAGAGCATCTCCTCTCGTAGCCCTGCCTACAACTAGACCCAGCTCTTCAGAGAGTATCTCCTCTCGTTACACTACAACTAGACCCAGCTCTTCAGAGAGTATCTCCTCTCGTTACACTACAACTAGACCCAGCTCTTCAGAGAGCATCTCCTCTCATTACACTACAACTAGACCCAGCTCTTCAGAGAGTATCTCCTCTAATAGCACTGCCTACAACTAGACCCAGCTCTTCAGAGAGTATCTCCTCTAATAGCACTACAACTAGACCCAGCTCTTCAGAGAGTATCTCCTCTAATAGCACTACAACTAGACCCAGCTCTTCAGAGAGTATCTCCTCTCGTTACACTACAACTAGACCCAGCTCTTCAGAGAACATCTCCTCTCGTAGCACTACCTACAACTAGACCCAGCTCTTCAGAGAACATCTCCTCTCGTAGCACTACCTACAACTAGACCCAGCTCTTCAGAGAACATCTCCTCTCGTTACACTACAACTAGACCCAGCTCTTCAGAGAGCATCTCCTCTCGTTACACTACAACTAAACCCAGCTCTTCAGAGAGCATCTCCTCTCGTTACACTACAACTAGACCCAGCTCTTCAGAGAACATCTTCTCTAATAGCACTACCAACAACTAGACCCAGCTCTTCAGAGAACATCTCCTCTCGTAGCACTACCTACAACTAGCCCCAGCTCCTCAGAGAGCATCTCCTCTCGTAGCACTACCTACAACTAGACCCAGCTCTTCAGAGAGTATCTCCTCTCGTTACACTACAACTAGACCCAGCTCTTCAGAGAGCATCTCCTCTCGTTACACTACAACTAGACCCAGCTCTTCAGAGAACATCTCCTCTCGTAGCACTACCTACAACTAGACCCAGCTCTTCAGAGAACATCTCCTCTCGTAGCACTACCTACAACTAGACCCAGCTCTTCAGAGAACATCTCCTCTCGTTACACTACAACTAGACCCAGCTCTTCAGAGAGCATCTCCTCTCGTTACACTACAACTAAACCCAGCTCTTCAGAGAGCATCTCCTCTCGTTACACTACAACTAGACCCAGCTCTTCAGAGAGCATCTCCTCTCGTTACACTACAACTAGACCCAGCTCTTCAGAGAACATCTCCTCTCGTTACACTACAACTAGACCCAGCTCTTCAGAGAGCATCTCCTCTCGTTACAGTACAACTAGACCCAGCTCTTCAGAGAACATCTCCTCTCGTTACACTACAACTACACCCAGCTCTTCACAGAACATCTCCTCTCGTAGCACCACCTACAACTAGACCAAGCTCTTCAGAGAGCATCTCCTCTCGTAGCACTACAACTAGACCCAGCTCTTCAGAGAGTATATCCTCTCGTAGCACTGCCTACAACTAGACCCAGCTTTTCAGAGAACATCTCCTCTCGTAGCACTACCTACAACTAGACCCAGCTCTTCAGAGAACATCTCCTCTCGTTACACTACAACTAGACCCAGCTCTTCAGAGAGTATCTCCACTCGATACACTACAACTAGACCCAGCTCTTCACAGAACATCTCCTCTCGTAGCACCACCTACAACTAGACCCAGCTCTTCAGAGAGCCTCTCCTCTCGTAGCACTGCCTACAACTAGACCCAGCTCTTCAGAGAGCCTCTCCTCTAGCACCACCTACAACTAGACCCAGCTCTTCAGAGAGCCTCTTCTCTCGTAGCACTACAACTAGACCCAGCTCTTCAGAGAACATCTCCTCTCGTTACACTACAACTAGACCCAGCTCTTCAGAGAGCATCTCCTCTCGTAGGACTACCTACAACTAGACCCAGCTCTTCAGAGAACATCTCCTCTCGTTACACTACAACTAGACCCAGCTCTTCAGAGAGCATCTCCTCTCGTAGGACTACCTACAACTAGACCCAGCTCTTCAGAGAGCATCTCTTCTCGTAGCCCTGCCTACAACTAGACCCAGCTCTTCAGAGAGTATCTCTTCTCGTAGCCCTGCCTACAACTAGACCCAGCTCTTCACAGAACATATCCTCTCGTAGCACCACCTACAACTAGACCCAGCTCTTCAGAGAGCCTCTCCTCTCGTAGCACTGCCTACAACTAGACCCAGCTCTTCAGAGAGCCTCTCCTCTAACACCACCTACAACTAGACCCAGCTCTTCAGAGAGCCTCTTCTCTCGTAGCACTACAACTAGACCCAGCTCTTCAGAGAGCCTCTTCTCTCGTAGCACTACAACTAGACCCAGCTCTTCAGAGAACATCTCCTCTCGTTACACTACAACTAGACCCAGCTCTTCAGAGAGCATCTCCTCTCGTAGCACTAGACCCAGCTCTCCAGAGAGTATCTCCTCTAGCACCACCTACAACGCTAGTTTTAGCGTTTACCACCTGATAAGAACTGGCGCTAGACTGTATAGAAGTAGCACTCACAGCTACACTACCTTGTCCTTAGCACACTCTGATTGTTTCCCTTGTTGGGAGTCGCTTTGGGTTAAAAAGCACCAGCCAAATATGATTCAATGTAATTTTATAATAATAGTAATTATAATAATGATAGTCTACATAGATGTGCTTTATTTTCCACTTTTAATGTGAAGAGTGCTACTAAAACAAATAGCAAGAAAATAGACCAAATGATGCAAGCAACCATAAATTAAACTTAAGGTTTGGTGAAGTTGGACATGTAACCATGATCTCAAAACTATGGTGAAATGATAGAATGTTTTGGCTCTACCCATCCATAGAACTGTTCTAACTGTTTAACTGTTTAACCACAACATGTCAGAAGAAGGGCCGGTGCAGGAGCACAACATGTCAGAAGAAGGGCCGGTGCAGGAGCACATGTCAGAAGAAGGGCTGGTGCAGGAGCACACCATGTCAGAAGAAGGGCCGGTGCAGGAGCACAACATGTCAGGAGGGCCGCTGCAGGAGCACAACATGTCAAAAGAAGGGCCTGTGCAGGAGCACAACATGTCAAAAGAAGGGCCGGTGCAGGTGCAGGAGCACAACATGTCAGAAGAAGGGCCGGTGCAGGAGCACAACATGTCAGAAGAGGGGCCGGTGCAGGAGCACATGTCAGAAGGGCCGGTGCAGGAGCACAACATGTCAGAAGAAGGGCCGGTGCAGGAGTGTGACGGGCGTCTGCGTCGCTCCATTGACGGCATTAATTATGAAACAGTGTGGACGTGTGGTCTCAGACTGACAGTGCTGTATTGAGTATCATTCAAACCAGAGCGCGGCGCAGCCTGGCACAGCGGCCTCACCCACCCATCCATCGCCCGGCCTGTCCAGTCTGCCCACTCATTGGCTGGGGCTCTCTGATTGCAGTTATCCATCAGCTCCATCACACATTGGCATCTCCGTGGAGCTCTCATTCAGCCCAGCCCCTCAACAGCAGCCCTGTGTGTGTGTGTGTGTGTGTGTGTGTGTGTGTGTGTGTGTGTGTGTGTGTGTGTGTGTGTGTCTGTGGAGCTGTCCGGCTGCCATGTTCACGTTTCATACGGGGGGGGTGACACGCTCTAAAAATAAAGGTGCTTTATTTGCTCTGGATGGTTCCATGGAGAGTCAAAACTCTGTTGAACCATTACATCAGACGAAAGGTTCTTGACATTGGAAATGGTTCTTCAGAGCCTCAGATCATAATGGACCATTTATTCTTCTTTAAAGAACAGTTGCCTCAATGGTTCTTTGAAGCACTGGAAAAGGTTCTTCTGTGGCATCGTTCTGAAGAACCGGTACTGGCCCCATTATCTTTTAGAGTGTGTGCCCGGTTGTGATTTCCATCCCTGTTCAGAATTAAAGATGGTGCCTTTCTTCACTGCTGCCTGTGTTCCCTGGGGCCGGATTCACGAAAACAATCTTAAGATAAATCTTAAGTTGATTCCTAAGAAAATAAATAAGAAGTCCTTAAGATTGTTCTTAAATGCTATTCACCAATATTTTCTTAAGAATTGTCGTATTTCTTAGGAACTTCTTTGTTTTCCCACTTAAGAACTTAGATAAGAATGCCCTGCGCCATTCGTTACACTAAACGCAATCAAACGTGAGTTTTGTTTACAAGTGGCAACCGTTGCTAAGAGGGAAAGTCATGCCTTCAAGCACTCCCGGTTGTCTTAACTTTGAAACGGTAGGCTTACTTTCTTGAAATTTGCCGTTTTTACTAGAAAATACTGCCATTTCCATGGACTTTAGATGTTTAAGAAAGGAAACGTGTTCTACTCTGACGTCGACGTGCGCCGAGTGCTGCGAGGAACCCTTCGGGCTATGCGAGTTTTCAGACAGAGGACTGAGCTACCGAAAACAATAGCAGCAAGCTAAAATTAGCAATAAATGGTTGGCTTATATATTGTGAGTACACAAAATAAAGGCTGATATTTCAAACGAGCTGTCTGAAACTGGTAAATGTGTTCAAATATATGACTATAAGAGGCCCGACTTTACACTGTAAAGTTTTTAAGACAGGTGCAGGGTTGTCTTAAAGTTGCGAGGAAAATTACGAATACATTTAAGATCTTAGTTTTCAAGAATGCCATTTGTTCCTAAGTGTTTTCTTAGGACGCATCTTAAGAAGAGAGTTAAGGAAAAACATAAGAACTTTATTCATGAATATCAAATCTTCTTAAATTTGCTCGTAAGACAAAAGATAAGAAGAAAGCACCACTTAGGAAGTATTTTTGTCTTAAGAAGGCTTCGTGAATCCGGCCCCTGGTCTTTAAGAACTCATATTCATCTATTTTACATTTGAATTGTTTTGAATTGGACAGATCAAGTTGGAGAGTTATAGCATATGCACCTTCAATGGATTTAAAAACAAGAGCTTGATTATATAGAAAAAATGTTTTAATTCAATTCCACATTATATGATGTAGTCACCAATAGACCGCTGAAAATATCCCCCTCTGTCATCACATGTGTTACTTGTAATTCAAACAGCCAGGTAGGGTGACCTTTGACCTAGGAACTTGCACAGGTTGGGCATGGGCACTAACATGTTAGCCTAATCATGTTTTCTTAGTTGAGTACAAACCATCTCTTCAATAAACATCTTTCATGGTGTTTTATTACATTACATTACATTTAGCAGACACTTTTTTAATCCACAGTGATTTACATGACGTACATATATTACAAGGGATTACATTGTCATTACATTGTTAACACTGTGAGCAACTTGGGGTTACGTGCGTTGCTCAGGGACACAGTGGGGGAAGCCATTAGTGCATGCTAGCCCTCCCCTGCTGAAAACAGCCTGACCAGCTAAAGGTGGTTTGCTGGTTGACCAGCTTGTTAACCAGCTTATTTGACCACCCTATGATAGTTAACCAGCTACACCAGCAAAGACCAGCAATATTTGGAAGAAAACCAGCAAAGACCAGCTAAAACCTGCTAAAACCAGCTACCAGCCTAAGCTGGTTTCTTGCCGTTTTTTTCAGCAGGTTCCTCCTTAGCCAGTACAGTTCCACCCCCCCAGTTGAATTGCTTGGTGCCGGCCGTGTTCTCACTGGCCGCAGCGTCCGCAGACACATTGAATGGGCAAACCTGGAGGGGTATTTCACCTTCATCTGTCTCTGTGCTGAAGAAGGGGTAGAGCGTGTCGGTGAACTCTGTTCTGAACGTGTGAATATGGAACATGGGCCGGTCATCGGTGGCATCGTAGAAGGACAGATGTCCTTCGTCACAGTCCAGTTCGATTCTGACCTTCTTGGGTCTATTGTCCAGAAAACAGGGCACCGCCCCCATAGTGCAGCAGTCCTCCGTCATCCAGAGGGTCCAGAACCCGAACTTGGGCTCCAGGTAAGTCTCCCCCTTCCTCTCAACAGACTTGTAGGCCACGCCCAGGCTCCACCTCTTCCTGTCTCCCACCTCCACCTCCCAGCAGTGCTGGCCCTCACTGTAGCCCTCGGAGCCCAGGATGTAGATGTATTTCGTGAAGCGCTCGGGGTTGTCCGGTACAACTCGTTTGCTTCCTATCTCCGACACAGTGGTCATGTCCTCAGACACATCGAGCCAGCCATCTGCTGTGTTGGGGTCAAGGATCACTGGATCTGGAAAGATTTAAAAAATAAAAATTAAAAAAAACATAATTAACTGATGTGAAGATTATGGCGTGCTCTTAATCCACAAAATCTTTAGTTTGGCTCTTTGATTCAAGGTAACAAAACTGTCAAGAGAGAAAAATGTTCTTCGCCCAAAGCACTCCTTAATTAAAATGTCTTTATTCACAACGACACGTCCTAAATAGACCAGTTAAAAAAGCCCACTTATAGCGGCATGAGACTTCTTCAGGGAACAGTTAAACAGGAAGTTTAGGTGATAGCATACACTAATTAACTATCTTAGTATAGTCTGGGATAACCTAGACGATTGTGTTAGCAGAGCCAGTGGTGTAGTCTAGTTAGCTGTAGTGGGCATTATGTACAGTAATGTAGTTTAGTTAGTTGTAGAGGGTTAGGTATACTGTGATCAACCCCATATGTTAATTCCTGTCCTTGCCTATTTTAAGTGGGTATATTGAGATGGTGATGCTTTTTAAGTGGGTATACTGTGTAGTCCCACGTATCATGTAGACTACACCACTGAGCAAAGCTGAATTTGAGATTTTGAGAAGCGGTGTGGTGTGAACAGACTAATCTGGGCCTAGTGCTCCTGCTCGATCTGTCCCCCTCCCCACCGTGTGTGTCTTGTCATCTGACACTGCTCATGGCTGCCAGTGGGGTGTGAGAATTCAGGAGTAAACAGGCCTAATAGAGGAACAGAGCGCATGGGAGGAGACACGAGGGGATTTAAAAGATCACTCCTGACATTCTAGGGATGTTCCACATACTACAAGGAAGAAAATAGCATACTGACTGAGTTTACAACATTTTTATGTCCATGTAACCTAACTTATTTGTGGAGTAGAGCTAATGAAGAACTCAGTAATATTGTTTTAAAGCACTGATTCACCACAACTCTTTCTTTGTAAGCACACCGAATTCTGTGAAATTACAATCTGTCACTTTCATAACAGCTATATGCAATGTCCTTTTTAAATATAAACACAATCTTGAATACACATGTACAAACACATGTGGAGCCTTTAGCTAACTTTTTTTCAAGCCTGCTCATTGGTTTGAAAGAGGCACTGTACAAATGAAAGTACCTTTGAAAGCCTTCACCACTGTTTAAAACCCCTCAATCCTCCATCCTTTACCTTTGTACATCAATCAAACTACAGTAATGTGGGGCCCGGTCCGGAGTTTGCCGGAAAAGTTGTGGGTTAATTTCCCACTGCAACCATTGTGCCCTTGAGCAAAACCGTTGTGCCCTTGAGCAAGGCTTTTATCGAGCTGCTCCTGCAAGACTGGCCCGTGTAATTGACATATGTAAGTCATGTTGGATAAATGTGTCAGCCAAATTAATTAGTATTTCAGTAGTAATGCACTCACAATAGTCCACCATCCCCATCATCTTCCTCCAGACTTTAAACTTTAGGTTGCCTAGGTGTCCGGCGACGTCCATCACGGCCCCAGCCATCATGTGGGGGCTCATCAGTGTGTTGGTCGCTCTGCAACCCCACACACACACACACACACACACACACACACACCAGGAAAGCAACATCATGTCTACACATCTGGACAGCAGAAAACAAACCATGGGCTAAACTGACTAAAAAGCCTTCAAGAAGAAACTCACCGTTTCTTGTGCTGACTGCTGGCCTAGAATTGAACGCAGAAATGCATGAATTAAACAAAAGCATTTTGGTCAACCAATCGCTGATGATTTTTTATAGCAAATGGTGTATTGGATCTATAGGATGTGTTGGAACTTGAACGTTCATTTTCCTCACTTAAAGCAAACCCTTTTCAGCGTTGTCCTGTCCTGGCATACAGTACCATAACAGCAGGCTACAGAATGACCACTCTCCTGATAAGGTGAACATCTATGCAGGAGCTACGTGCTATGCTAGATTATGCACCTGGTAAATTGAAATATCATCTTTTGTCAGGGTCTTCTGCGAGTAACTGATGGCCTCAGTCAGAGCGTGGATCTGTCCTCGCACGATCTTCAGCTCTCTCTCAATGACCCTCTGGTTCCTCTCGGCCTCCTCTTCTGCTGCGGCCAGCCTGGCCTCCTCTTCCTCTCTCAGGAACCGATGAAGCTGCTGAAACTCGTCCTTGATCTTCTGCTCAACCACGTATTGCTGGACCTGTGAAAGAAGTCACCAGTATATATTCAATAGCGTTCCCATGCGTTGATGACGACATGCGGAGTGTTGTTGTCAGATCTGTAGGCGGTTTGGGTGCTGGTGCAGCTCACCTTCACATGCTTCGTCATGATCACGTAGTTCTCCTCAGCATCAGTACATTCCTCCAGCTGTTGCTTCATTTTCATGGTTTCCCCAAAAATGAAATGCTGTGTATAACACATAGGAATTCATACAAAACTTTAGACCTGATTTACAAATTTACCACACATTTGTTTTTCATTGTTCATGCACATGACATGATACTATAAACTACTAAGCTTCACTTTATCTCTCTCTAGGGGCGTGTGTGTGTGTGTGGGGGGGGGGGGGGGTTGTTTGTGTGTGTGTCCGTGCATGCGTGCGTGTATGTCTGTTTTGTTTATTGTATTTGTATATGTTGTCTGAGAGGTCATATTTAAAGTCACACATTTGTGGAAAGTGTGTGTGTATGTGTGTGCGTGTTTGTGTGTGTGTGTGTGTGTGTGTGTGTGTGTGTGTGTGTGTGTGTGTGTGTGTGTGTGTGTGTTTTGTTTATTGTATTTGTATGTGTTGTCTCAGAGGTCATATTTAGCCAACATTTGTGGGAAGTGTGTGTGTATGTGTGTGCATGTTTGTGCGTGTGTGTGTGTGTGTGTGTGTGTGTGTGTGTTTTGTTTATTGCATTTGTATAGGTCATATTTACCCAACATGTGTGGGAAGTGGGGTTTCAGCTGCATGTCTACTTTACTCACCCTTATTTCCCCCACCTTGTCCTTGACACGAATGACCTTGTGTTCCATGTGCTCCTTCACACCCTCACATTCTTCACATATCAGCTTGTTGTCAGTCACACAGAATCTTATTGATTTCACAGAGTGTTTACGACAGATACCTTCCTCAGTTGTCGCTGAACTACTGTTGTCTTTAATCCTCCCAGTGAACGTGTCGGCAAGGTTCTTCAAGGTCATATTGACCTCCGGAGTGTCCTTGGGAGCTGGCATCTGACAGACTGGGCAGTGCCTCTGCTCATCCTGGTCCCAGAAATTACACACACACCTTATACAAAAGCTGTGGTTGCATTCCAAGGACACGGGATCCACTATGGTGTCTAAGCAGATTTGGCACGACAGAAAATACTCAAAATCCTCATTGGTCTCCTCGTTCTCCACGTTCTCCGCCATGGTTCCAGCTGTTCTGCGCGGTTCTCTTACTCTGTATTCTGTTGATGTTACAGGTCAAAGAACAAGTTGGCGTTGGTGGTGACGGTGATGGCTTTGACCGCTAAGTGTTGACCTAGGTAGTCACAGCTTTCAAATTTGACCTGCTGTTTCTTGGAAACTGTTCACCATCCAATACAACAAAACAAAACGAAAGAAATAAGAGAAGAAATAAAAACAAGCTAAGCTGAGGTTAAAATCCTTATTCTTTGTCAATACTCATGAAATAAGAACTTTGGATATGTGCATGTCCGTATGTGTGCACTCCACAGCATGTGACTTCTGAGAGTGTGAAAGATTCAGCCAAATGTGTGCACAGATCACATATCATCTGCAGCATTTAGTCTCTGTCAAGGCAGAGTGTCCATCGGAAAGATAACAGGTGCAAGTTGTAAACGATCTCTTTGAAAATCACACTCCATAATAGCCTAAGGGTCCTTAATAGATAGCAAAATAGTCATTAACCCTTTGTTAACTGTTAATTGTTACTAAATTATCTATTTACCACAAGTTAATGTTTTTTCATCATTAATGAATTAATTAGTCATCTATTTTTGTTTGTTTTGTTTCATCGAGGACCTTTGTGAACCTTGTGATCATTCATTTCCGGTGTGAGAGACTCATACTGATAGTTATATGTTACTAATATTAATGATGAAAAAACATTAACTTGCGGGAAACAGATAGGCTATGTGTTTTAGTAGCAATTAACAAATATTAACAAAGGGTTAGTTAATGACTAGTTTGCTATTTATTAAGGACCCTTATTATGGAGTGTTACCAAAGATCTTGTTCAGCTCAATAATAATGGGATATGTTTGATATGTATTAATGGATGGTTAATGATTGGAATGGCCCAATAACTGCCGAATAACTGCTCAACAGCATATGAACTGTCCTCAGATTGCCATGCCGATCAGCTAAAAGGCTTAATGATATGTTCTGCATGCTGAGAGACCAGATGAGTTCTTGAAACCATGCTGGAGTTCAAGCACTATCTTATTTGCCACAGCAGTCTAGAAAAAGTCTTACAACCATCAAATCACAGAACAATATATGTTATATATGTTATTATAGGATTAACTAGAGACAGAAGGGGACACCGCATACCTGTTACATCCAAATAAAAGCCAGAAGGAATCTGCAGCGCAGTGGTAGTCCAACTGTTGCTTTTAAACTCCGAAAGTTGCAAAGGGGTGTATTCAAAGCACTGAAGTGTGCATCGTGTTACCCTAAGCATGTGACCAATGGCATCGGCATATCACTTGACACACCGCCCTGAACGTCCACTGCAGTTGGTTGATGGAGTTCAGCCTCTCCCATAAACGCAAGTAATGGAGATAGTTCTTGGCTTGTGTGATATGTGATGAGATGGCTGTGTGTGGACTGACCATGTCAAAAGTCAGGCTAAGGACCTCTTCCATGTAGAAGTGTGACGTGAGTGTGACGGCTCCGAGCTTGTTTCTGGAGATAGGGGAAAAGAAAGGCAGCGGCACCTGGAAGTCTCAAGAATTTTGGAACGCAGGGTTGTGTTTCAAGAACCCTATTTATATCATGGGAGTCAACAGAGGCTCGACCTAAATTAATTGCTAGGGGCTCAATCTTCATAAACATCACAACAGTAATAAACAATGGCTTGGTTAAACTCCATTCTACATCAAATGTGGCTTTATATTTTTATGAAATAACAAGAAATAACAAACTTGTGAAAATGTCTTGTTACGTACATGAAAATTCACTGAGGTGACGCACTGTCCATAATAAGAGTATCTTTGGTGTAATTATACCTTAAATTATAAGGTTTATAATTATATCACCTTTTATATTATGTTATAATTATAACTGAAATATTACTGTGAACAGCTCTATAAGAAATGAAGAAATCACGGCACAGTAACATACCCTTGTGTACATAATGGTAAGGACCCTGGTGCGCACACGCACACGCACACACACACACACACACACACACACACACACACACACACACACACACACACACACACATATACACACACACACACACACACACACACACACACGCACACGCAATTCAAATTACATTTTGCTAGGAAAACAAGGAAATAATATTTGAGCTCATTGCAGCCCATGAAAGATAGTTTGTCTGCATTTAGTTCAACCTTGTTTGGGACCTGACTTACATCTGACCTTGGTACAGCTGTGGGACTCTGTGGAAAACTGGGACTGAGCCTACGAGGGGAATCTGATGGAAATCCATAGCAGACCCAGAGCATGTACAAAACCACAGTGTCCTCTGCTGGTCACACAGTGGGGACAACACACTGTTTGGGGTTGTTTGTTATTCGTTAACCATAAGCATTGAAAACAACACAATTTGAATTATTTTTGACACTTTTAACACTGTGTCCAGATAAGGACAACCTAGTTTGAGTTGTTTCCAACACATTTGTTTTAAGAGTGTGGTTAAAAAGATGTACATTTTACTATGAATGGAATGTGGCAAGGACGTTGCAAAAATATAGTTGCAGGGGAAAACTCACATATCAATCATTTTATCATTATTTTTGGCCATCAAACAAACAGGAATCAGGCTGAAATTATGTTTGTATAGATGTATAGCTGGTTAAAATGAAAAGACTTTACTTAAATCATATTGCTCAGGTTGTGCTGAAAAATTGATATAAAATAGTCAATATCGCACATGAAAGCGTCATTACAGTGCATGAAAATGCACTGTACTGTTCTTCCTATGCTTCTTCTTCTTATTATTATTCCGCTGATCAAATTCATTTTTTCTATTCAGCTTAAACCGTTTAACTTAGAAACTTCATTCAAACGTCGCAACGTAGGTCTTAAATAGGGGCATGCTGCTATGTATTTTTCAACTTTGTAACTTGTATACTTTTTAAACTATAAATTAAAAACTATTAAAAATGTCCCCATAGACTTAACATTGGCCTCTATGACATCACAGTCGGATCGTTAAGCAATTAGAATCTTATGCCAGGTGGCCAGCCCCACCTGCAGCAGCTCTCTCTCTCTCTCAGGCTTTAAGCATACAATCTCTCTGTGAAGACTACATATCCTGTTAACTGTTTCCTCTTTCCACAACTGTTTCAAAATAAAAGTCCTCACTGCAATAATACACTATTAAATCATTTAACCATTGAAACTACTCAACTATTTAACTGTTCAACCATTCCAACTGTCAGTTATCATCAACTATGCCTCCAGTCAACTACATGAGACCTCCATGTACCTAGCAACCAACATAGCAACCATTTAAATTAAGCGTTTATGACCGTTTCCATAGCAACCAACATGATTTTACTACAGTAACTTCTTTATTCCCAATAGTGGCAGCCATGGATACCCTATCAACAAATGTTTCAAAATAGAAGTCCTCAGTAGCAAGTTAGCTAGTTAGCATGGTTAGCGTAGTTAGCATTGTTAGCATAGTTAGCATTTTTAGCATAGCTGATAGAAATGTTTAGCTAAGTTAGCTAATCAACCTAGTTAACATGGTTAGCATAGTTAGCATTGTTAGCATAGTTAGCATTTTTAGCATAGCTGCTAGAAATGATTAGCTAAGTTAGCTAATCAACCTAGTTAGCATTGTTAACATAGTTAGCATTGTTATCATAGTTAGCATTGTTAGCATAACTGTTACAAATGATTAGCTAAGTTAGCTAATCAACCTGGTTTGCATAGTTAGCATTGTTAGCATAGTTAGCATTTTTAGCATAACTGATAGAAATCATTAGCTAGGTTAGCTAATCAACCTGGTTAACATTGTTAACATAGTTAACATTGTTAGCATTGTTCAAATTTTTACCATAACTGTTAGAAATCATTAGCTAAGTAAACCAATCAACCTTGTTATCATTGTTAACATAGTTAGATAACATTTTATCATACCTTTTAGAAATCATTAGTTAAGTTACAACTGGAATGTTTAAGCTTTAAACTGTCTACCTTCACACATCAACTGTCTTTAAACTATGCACCCACCATGTTTACCCTAGCTACACCTTAGTAACCATATCTACATTATCTATCTATATATTTTTGCATTTTCATGCACTGGTAATTCCTTGGAATTGCATTTCTAGTTAAATTATGATCTCGCTTGATTTTAACTGGAATCAGGTTTTATTCTGTTACAGAGAGGGTAAAAGGTGAGCTATAGGGCCTCTCTCACTCTTCTTTTTTTTTATCTATCCTCCCTTCCTTCCGCAGGCCTCGTTCCCACTGATCTAGATGAAGTGTGATGGGGCGGATAGTCTATCCAGTGTTCTTTATAGATCAGTGGGAACGAGCCTGGAGGACCGAGCATCGAGGAGAGAGGAGAGAGCTTGAGAAGGGGCCACAAGCCTCACATC
This sequence comes from Sardina pilchardus, assembly GCF_963854185.1. Classification (NCBI taxonomy): domain Eukaryota; kingdom Metazoa; phylum Chordata; class Actinopteri; order Clupeiformes; family Clupeidae; genus Sardina; species Sardina pilchardus. The sequence goes on from NC_085003.1 coordinate 19,259,176, forward strand.
TGCCTCTGCTACAAATCAATCTTTTTCTTAACAAAGAAACTACTGGACTTTAAAGGTTGGGTACGGAATTCGCAAAACGGCCGGCAGATTTTGAATACATACAACCTCAAGTCCCGCCCTCCATGCACCAACGAAAATTATGCGCGAGAGCGAGCCAGGCTAAATGAAATGCCAGCCTGGCGTCTACAGCACTATGAGCTCTAGTCTCCATACAATCGCCCACATCAACTTCCCCAATTACATTCTTTATTCACCTCCAAAGGGTTGTAGGTAATAGTTCCACAAATCAGACAAGGTATGATTTTATAGCCATTATGGCAAAAGCACCTTAGTCTACCAGCCCTTTCGTTCGGAAATTCTAAAACAACGATGCATTTTAATACACCAAAATAACATTTGATATAGGCTACCTTACATCTTTCAGTAGCCATAGGTGTGTATATTTGAATAGAATGGTTTGGTTCTTACCAGGGCGTTTATCTTCTGAAATATCCGAGTTTAGTGCTGGCCCGCTGGTTCGCCTATTCCACTGTAGCTCCAAGCGGTTAAGTTTCGATTTCATGTTTACAACACTCTTCGAGTCACGGTAAAATGTAATTTTTGCTACATAGCTTATTTATTGCGTGGGTGATTGAGTTTCCGTAGCTATCCGCTGCCTTAGGCTACTATGTATAGAAATGAAGTGACACATACAATTTGAGGGGAACATTGTGGGACGTGTAGCAGGCCTAGTTACGGTAGTTTCGTTTCACTTTCAGCACTGACTCGCGGTCAGCTTTCGTGCTATGTGCACGAACGGGTCGCGCGTGCGGGGGGGGAGGGGGAGGAGGAAGAGGAAGACCGTTAGATTGACAAATGAGCTGTGAAATGATGGTATGAGGTTTAGAATTCTATTGGCTGGAGTTTTTCGAGCCCTGCCCGTTCTGCAGATGATTGACATGTTTAATTTCCATTTCAGTACTTCCAACTCAGTGGCTGTAAGTGGGTTAGGAATAGGATTTCAAGTGATTTTGCAAAAATGACCAAAAAAGCTCATTCCATACCCTACCTTTAAGGTCCAAATTATATATGGCCGCCGGAAGTACAAAAGTCCTGTGATTGGCTCTTCCTCCCCACTGTTTCATTCTGGCCTGGGGTGCCTTTCATATAGGGATTTATCGGTCCTTCCTTCCTTCCTCGATCCTCGTTCACCGGAAATCGCTCACAGTCGATGTCACGAGGACATCTCATTCATGTAATTGCAGCCAGAGGAGGCAAGACCATAGACCGAGTTCATTGGGCTTCGTTCCTCCATCCTCCACTCGTTCCTTCGTAGTTTCCATCACAAATTCATCAGTAGGAGGGACTATAACCGGGAGAAGGATCGAGGAAGGAAGGAAGGACCTATAAATCCCTATATGAGAGGCACCCAAGATCCTACCATAGAGAGTCTGGTCACTTTCCATTCAAAGTGTGAACTTCCTTGAATGCGGATACTCTGTTGATGTTTAATACTATTGGATCTGCCCAGAGCCACTCAGATATGCCATAACCAGTCGCTAACATTTGGTCGTGATGTGTCACACTAGCACACAACCTCAACGTCATCATTCTCAGCTACTCTCTCTGTTCGCTGATTGGACCTGCACATTTTTGCCTTGAGAAAACCAGCGACTACGTAGTGAAGAGAAATGAAAACTGAGTGGAAGTAGCCTACGTGCAGTAGGAAGGCGGAGCCCGGCTAGGGTGAGAAAGCTCTTTCAGTGCAAATGTGAGCTAAGGCTATAGAAAGCTGCATGGCTGCTGTAATGGTCTGGGAATTCCAATATATAACTATAAAATGATTACCATCACACATTACTCAACACATGCTTGAGTTTGAAGGGTTAACAGACTCTTCTTCAATCTCATTTAAGATTGAGAGTGGACTTCCAGGGGCTTCTAACCAGCAGGGAAATGAACTGCTCTGTCTCCGCCCCATGCCAGATAAAGGACTGTGATTGGTGGCTGGATTTTTGAAACACTGGAAATGGGTCTCATGGCCTCCTTGCCTGACTGGCCTGCGGAGCAGATTCAAAACCCGAGTTCTCTCATGCTGTCAGTGATCAGGCAGCCTATAAACAACAAAACTCCACAATTGTCCTTTGGGCACCACGATCAAGGTGCTCAATGAAGCCCACACACTTCCAGGCTTAGCTTGAAACATTTATTAAGTCATGGTCAAGCAAATTCTTTAAACTTTTCAGTCCAATACATCTTTATTTAGCATTAGTCATATCCATGGTGTTCATTTGTCTTGCCATTGTTTGGAACAGTTCATGTTAGGTACATGTGTGATATATCAATATTAACATACAGGCTAAATGGTACATTTTCATGTGTAATCGTTTAGTATATGTCTTTATCCAAAGCATCTCACCAGAAATTAAGAAGAACATTGAAGACAAAATGCAAAGGAAGCCTTGGCTAGCAAACTGGCTAGCATGCTAGATGAGAAGCACCATTCTTCATTTTATTTCTTTATTTTATTTTATATAAATAAGTACCGACAGGGTGAAACAAGACCGGTTCGCCCTGTCAGTACTTATTTTCCCGATAATGACCAGCGTTCTATACATTATCCCTTACATAATATTAGTAGTATCATTGACTCCTGCTCAGGGCCCTTTGCTGGGGCATATCTGTAGGGGTGGGCCGTTGGCGTCTGCCTGAGGGTTGAAATACGGAAACATCTTCTCTGTGAAATGGTCCTGGTACTGGAACAGGAGGGCCATGTCGCGGGAGTCGTAGAAGGACACGTGGCCCTCCTCATAGTCCAGCTCCACCGTAATCCTCTGAGGAGGGTCCTGCAGCGAGAGCGACTGGCGCGAGAGCTTGTGGCGGGTCGCATGGTACTCGTCGTTGTACTTCCAGATGGACCAGAGTCCATACTGGGGCTTGAGGAAACAGTCTTTCTTCCTTTCGACGGACTCCCGGGCCACGCCAATGACCCACTTGACCCGGTCCCCAACGTCCACCTCCCAGCGGTGCTTGCCCGAGGTGAAGCCCTCGGAGCCCAGGACGATGGCGTGTTCCATGAAGCGCTCCGGGTTGTCAGGCAGATCCTGCTTGGCTTTCATATACCTCACACTTGTCAAGTCATCAGACAGCACCAACCAGCCAGCTGCAGAGTTGGGGTCCAAAACCATGGGGGCTTTAACAAGCACAGAGAAACATGTTAAAAGGGCAGCATGTGGAGTTTTCAACATTTCACTATTTACAACATGCTGACATTGCTCTGTTACCTATACCTGCTTACGTGTAGTTCTCTATGAGAAAGAATCAGGTCAGATGTTGTGCTCTTTTATACAATGGATTTATCATGACTTGATATGTGTTCCCTTGAGTGTATTACAACCTAAAGTATCAACACCGTATACAAAGGGGCTCGCTAACACCAACAAACAACCAGCTACCAGCATAACACAGATTTCAACACAAGCTCTGAGATTAAAATCGATTAAAGGAAACCAAACCAAAGTGGAATGATTTGGCTTCTGGTTGCTCAACCCAACTTCAACTCAGAGAGAAAATACAGTACGCTACAGTTGGTCAAACCTGTGACATTTCACCACACACACTGTATTAGCGATGTGCCAAAATTCTTTCATTTAATATATTCATTCATTAAGTAGACTTCATTTATTCAAACTACACAAGCAGTGTAACTTTAGTAGCCTCATCTATCAATATGATTCCGGTGTAGTCATGTTGAGCCTCATGGATGGAGAATCCCATTTTGGCAGATGGCCAGACAGCTCGCTCAGACATACAGGCCCATTCTCAACCTCTCTCCTCCATCCTCCCTCCTCCATCCTCTCTCCTCGATCCTACAGGCCCATTCTCAACCTCTCTCCTCGATCCTCCCTGTTCGATCCTCCAGGCTCATTCCCACTGATCTATAACTAGCACTGCATGGACTATCCCATTGTTGCCGCCCCATCATTCTTTATATAGATCAGTGGGAACGAGGACCGAGGAAGGAAGGGAGGATATACAAAAAGACGAATGAGAGGCACCCACAGCATGGTGCTCAAGCACACTAAAAGAGGGAGGGGTTGCAACTTGCAATCTGAAACATGACCACTAGGTATCGCTAAAGTGTTCATCATGCCCCTTTAAAGGAGACTATAAGGCAACTCTTCTGAAATTGTAGCCAGCAAATCTTAAATACAACCAATGTGAAGGTGTGTGTGTGTGTGTGTGTGTGTGTGTGTGAGTAAGAGAGAGAGAGAGAGAGAGAGAGAGAGAGAGAGACACACACACACACAGATTTCAACCTCCAAATCATGGAACTCAAAAGCAGGCAACCTCTGTTAAAAACTTGATTATGCATTGTGAAGTATTTAGCAATACACTAATTTATTCAGACATACTGTACTGCACTTTCTCCTGCAGTGCTCCACAGACTCTGTGCTTGAGGTTGCCCAGGTGTTTGGTGACATCTAGTAGGGCACCGGAGAACACTTGAGGATCCTGCAGTATGCACTGGGCTCTGAAATCATATAAGAGTCCGTCAACACACATACAAATGGACCGAATTAAAGACTTTTAATCAATGAGGATTTACCTGTTTGCTGTGTGTTTAGAACCCTAAAATGCAGAGGAAAAAGATGCATTTTATTATACCAAGGTGAAGGCAACTACTTAACAATTGGTGGTAGAAACACTGGTAGAAGTACTGACGACTCCTTACCTTCAGAAATGCCAGACTGTCCTGTTTTAAGTCTTTTTCGATTTGATGTATGGAATTCTCTAGAGTCAACATCTGGCCCTGAATGATGTCCAGCTCTCGATCAATCCTCTGCTTCTTCTCCTCCTCTTCCTCCCTCACGGTTGTGAGTCTGGCCTCCTCTTCCTCTCTCAGCAGCTGATGAAGCTGCTCAAACTCCTCTCGTACCCTTGTCTCAGTGGCCGCTCTCTGGCTCTGCCAATGTTAAATAATCACCTTGAGTATCAACGCTCACGTTTACATTATTATTATTATTATAGCAATAGCCGATACATATTGAGAAAAAAAACAAACATGTTTTCAGACTCGAGACAAATTTATTCCCCTAAACATTTTAAAGGATACATATATACACAGTGAATGAAGACATCAGTTGGTGAATTGATCAATATTTTTCTTCAGTTACACAGATATTATGATGTAAAATGCTATACATAATATATGTAATATTGTAACATATTGAGTACTGCAGCATCCCTGAATTGTGACATCATCGTTACTCTGACCAATGTACTGTAGTATCATATCGTATTGTGTATCATTCCTACTCAAATGTAGTCTGGCTATCACCATACTAAGTTCAATCTCTTAAGATGGAACATTATCAAATTCTGGCTGCAGAACTTTGGATCTGTTGGAGGTTAATAATGGACTTCAGATATTCGTCTGGGTAGTCTGTGCTTTATTTCTACTGCACAAGAGTCATGACTCCGTAGTGCTTGGATAGTCCTTCAACTAATCAGACCAACGATCCGGGTGCGTCTGGTGGATAAGCCAGTTTGTGATTGGACCCAGAAGATGTGGACAGGAAGCAGGAGAGATAGATGTGCAGGATTCCAGCCTGAGCTGCAGGGCGAAATCCAGATTGCTGGTAGATCAGACTGGTAAACCCAAGCCTAACTCAAATGGTTAGATACCTCTCAATGTTAGTAGTGAGCTTGATGGACTTTTTTTTTAAAGTATATTTTTTGGGCTTTTTATGCCTTTAATGATAAATACAGTGGAGAATGACACTCCATGGAATGGAGGGATGATGAGAGAGAGAGCAGTGGGATCCGGAAAGGACCACGGGGCGGGAATCAAAGCCGGGTCGCCAGCATACTGTGCAGGTGCCCCAACCAGTTGCGCCACAGCCGGGGCCTGAGCTTGATGGACTCATACCGCCATGTGCTGCACTATGTCTTTGTAAACTTCATCTGCATAGATACACAGATACAGCTGCTGATGGACTCTTACCGCCATGTGCTGCACTATGTCTTTGTACACTTCATCTGCATAGATACACAGATCCAGCTGCTGCTCCATCCGCTCCAGCTTAGACTGCAGCCTCTCCTGCACACATGACCAGGAATCAATAAGCGAGTCAAACATGTCAAACCATATTTCTTAATACGATTTACATAAATAATGTGTACATTTATACACAGTATATACTTTGCTTTATGTTGTAAATTGTTTATTAATGAAAAACAATGTAGCATTATGACACTTCTGTGAATCTAAGTTAAATCATGGAATGTCCTCACATTATCTCTGATCTATTTGCTACCTATAGCCTACCTAGGCTAGTCTGTGATTGGTTCCAGCAAACGTGGACAGTGGACAGGAAGCTGGAGAGATAAATGTGCAGGGTTCCAGTCTGAGCTGCAGGACGAAATCCAATCGCCGGCAGATCAGGCTGGGTTTATGATAAACTGACAAATATTATTGATGTAATGTTACTCTTAAAGAGACACTTCACCGATTAGCATTAAGCTTTGTATCTATGGAAAACCAGTCATGTTTTTGAATGGTTGTGTATCATTCCCTCCGTTTTCCTTGAGATGGGAGAAATACGGATTTCAATGAAACCCATGAATAGGACTTCCTGCTTTCAATGATGTAAAATGATGATTTTTACATCATTGAAAGCAGGAAGTCCAACATTGAAATCCGTATTTCTCCCATCTCAAGGCAAACTGAGGGAATGATACACGACCATTCAAAAACATGACATGGTTTTCTAAACATGCAAAGCTTAATGATAATCGGTGAAGTGTCCCTTTAATATCTTGAATAAAATTGCCTGATTCTGATGTTTTCACCAAGCTTCAGACAGTCTCTCAGAAATAAGATCTCAAATGAACAGGACTAAACGGGTTAATGAAGAACTGAAACCCTCCCGCTTGCGATATGTCTCCCGCAGGATAGGCCTGCTGCACAGTTCAAACTACATGACGAAGTTGGTGACACAGCATTTCACGGTATCAATTAGCGTTGTGTATCCATGAGAGTCCAAATCTGACCTCTCCCCTCCATGACAGGGCGGAGGAGAAGGGCAAAAATAGTTCCAGAGTGAGGGTGATCAGATACCTCTGGGTGAACAACACGACAGCTCCCCTGCATACTGAAATGGTACAGTTGTCAGGGATGGCCTGCGCTTCATAAATATAGGCCAGCTTGAAATACAACATTTTATTTTACCATTTGCATTTAATGTGCTTTTGATGGTCAGGCAATTTAGATTAAATCAGTGTAGTGTTCAGTATTAAACTGAACACTATCAATCAGTATATTATATATTTACTATATATTAAAAAGAAAATGCTTAACACAAGATTATAGCCTATATAGGATGATGTCACATGAAAGCTTCTACAGGCATCTCTGTGCCAAGACTAAGCATCATTCTGAAAAGGTGCAGGACAATTTCTCTCTGCACTGAATGACAAAAATGATGTCATGACAGACAAAAAACGATTTGTAATCTGCCTTACTAGGCAGTGACAAGCTGTCAACTGATGATGTACTGTACGTCTATGTAGATAACAGGTTTGAGATATCGCCTTAGGCCTACACGTCGGTGTAATTATCTCTCTTTTTCAAATGTATTGTCGATACTTTAACTATTTAGCATTTTCTGTCAAAATACATTTGATGCATGTTCGCCCATTCCTGGGTGTAGATCATTTAGATGAAAGATAATGACAGATAGCCTATATTAAATTGAGACACTATACATTTCCCAAAACCTTTTCATTTTCCATTTAATTTCATTTTTTCATTTAGTCTGGGCTATTGAACGAGTCACATGCGTTTTCCCCCCACAATTACACGAGCTCTTTACAATGCTGAAAGGGGGAGTGTCCCGGGAGACACGCTCGCTATCCAGAGAGCTTTAATTGGAGCGTCACGTCAAGCCACGGTTCACTAAAAGGATGCTGCTGCTAGGCTATATTATGGTGGCATTTGATTGCCGACTAGCCTACTAAATGCGTCAATTAAGATGTAAGATGTTGTTGCGTGAATTATCTTACCTTCATACTCTCCACCACCTCGCTCACGCGTTTCAGCATATGTCCCGAGTGCTGAAGGGAATGTTGACACTCTTCACATACTGCGGTTCCCTCGTCCACACAGAACCACGACGGGGTTTTGGGATGTTTGCGGCACACGACATCTTGGTTTTTTATTTCATCAAATTGTGTTCTTCCTGCAAAGGCATCTGCCAGTTCCTTGAGAGCGAAGTTGATTCCTGGGGTTTCTTTGGGAAGTTCTTTCTTGCACACCGCGCAGTCTCGGCACTCGGCTTGGTTTAAGTACTGATTAAGGCAACTCTGGCAGAAGCTGTGATTGCAATTGAGAGACACAGGGTCGACTAAACTTTTGGAGCAGATGTGACAACGCAAAAAGCGCATCATAATTGGCGACTTAATATCCATTTCAGACGTCCTTTTGTTTACTTCACAGCGTCACGTCAAGCCGGGCAATTCAAACAGCTTTGGATCTGAGGTGTCCCTATAACCACTCTTTATAAACCGGTCTGCGAAAAGAGTGTCGGAAGACTAGACTGTTTCTTGAGGGTACTACCAGAAACAGATGGTTCTCGAGTGTCTTGACCTTTCACTCGTGTGTGACAGTCATGACACCCTGCTGCCTAGAGTTGAAGTTTGCCCCGTGAACATGGCGACAGATGGCGGCAGAGCATAGCAGGATGACACCTGTCAACGTGCTGTGATGTCTCAGGGTAATGTCTTACACATATGGACCACATTTTACGTCCATAAATCCACATAAAAAAAAAAAAAAAAAAAAAAGAACTGATTTAGTAGAGCTTTCTATTAAAATCAAACATTACATTGTGCTGCAAGGCTGTTAGAACACTGTCCATTCAAATGCTTTATGTAAATGTAGTTTCCCTTCCAGTCCATGTACTCTGAGGGCACCTTAAACCATGCTTCCAAAAGATGTCCTTTTTTAGTTTTTCTGTCTTTTTTATTCACTGGGTTGAACTAAATCCTTCTGTAATAAAACCAACATTATGTAGTAATAAAGCATCTATCTATCTATACTGTATCTATCTATCTATCAGAGAAAAAGAGAGTGAATTTTCCTAATAGTTGAATTCCCATACTGTATCTCCCGCCCCACCCTTTCCTCACTAGGCTGCCAAGCATCAGCGTGCCCCAGGGGTAACCTAGCGCCTGCATCACTCTGATTTGCAGCGTGCCAGAAATCAATCTGCAGCTCCCTCAAATGAAGCATTTATTCCAAACCTCAAGACCTTTCAGGCTGCCTAAGTGCTGGAGTGGATGTTGGTCTGGTGGTGAGTGACTGCTCTGCAGATGCATGCATCTAGTATATTATTATTTGTCACTATAGTGTAACCATGGCATAATTAAGCTAATGTAGCCTATTTTCATTCAAGTTCACATAGGCGATACTAGGCTATATATAGCTGTCCATATGATATACATAGGGAACAGCAGGGTAAGATGATACAGTGGATACATTTGGCAATTCTCTAAATCATAGACAGTGTTTGTCATGTGACCCTAAATTTCATTTGCATTCTTAATTTTCAGCTAATGAAAAAAAAAAAAACCATTTACTTGTGTTTATAAAATTACATCAGATATGTAACTGGCAGTGTGTAACACAATTTGTTGGACTAAGCATTTCTGCATTGGGGGTAGACTGAGTTGAGCTTGTGACCACCTTAGCCCTTCTTATTTAGGTGTGAAGTGAAATAAATACAGCAATGCCTTTGTGGAGCAATAATGTCCTAAATATACTCCAGCTGGCTGCACATACTGTAGTGTCAAGTGAAATAAGTACAGCGATGCCTTTATGGTACATAAGAAATACGTACAGCGATGCCTTTATGTACATATTATGATGTCCTATATATACTCCAGTAGGCTGCAGCCAGTCATCTGCAGCATGTCTGCCCACTCACTGTCATTCCTGTGACCACATCACCCCCCACAACACAAACTGGCTCCCTGCTCCACAATGCATCCACTTCAAAACTCTTCTCCTTTATTGTACCAAATATGGGTGTCTACTGAACATGATAATTCATATTAGGCTACAATAACAATGTCATTCAATTCAGAGGTCCACTACTGTGACTAGGCAATCCATCTTCAAGTGTTAGGACAGTAAACACTCTTTCTGGGGGTGCTATAGAATCATGCAGGCTTTAAAGAAGGCTAGGGGTTCCTTTGATTACGTTTTCAAAATGGTTTAGGGGTGCCACATGAAGCATGCAATATAGCACCTTTTTTTCTTAGAGTGTAGACAAAGAAGTTAAAAAATGTATGTCATCATGTATTTCATTAACCAAACCATAACATCACAGAATGTGGGATAAAATAATTAAGAATGATACGTAATGTAAATATGCATGTACAAAATGGTAAAGGCAATAGTTAGTAATTGTTAGTACTAGTTAGCATTAAGAAGTGTTAGTAACCATGTAGACTCAGAAGGCTCAAATTACCCTTACATAGCGAAATCTGAGTCTTCAGAGACCTTTCTTGGACCCCCTATTCTGTTGTCTATTTTAGGTGTGACTGGTCCAAGGCATAAATCCTGAACGTGAGTCTGTGCATCCCATGTATACATGTCTCATACCAAAAAAGGCACCCCTTGTCCTGAACGTCCTTATATACTGCAAATATAACTCCACAGTTGTGTTATTTTCAGCACAGATTGTGTAATAAATAATAATATTAAAAAAGTAAACAACGCAAACTGTGTTGCCCCATCCGCTAGCTGTATAGATTTCATCACATTCGTTTTAAGAGTGTATGCTGCGTAAGTGAATGAATTACAGCTATTGTTGTGTGCAAGAGGATTGTATAGGCCACTGTGTACTGTGACCGACCAGAATGTAAATACATGTATGTTCACTGTTGTCTCACTCTGGATTAATGGAACTCTGTATCTGCACCCGGCACTGTTAGTGTGTGTGTAAACGTAACCATTTTGTTATTTTGTATGTGTTTTTGAATATCTTAGTTCAGCCAAACAGTGTGAGTGTGTGTGTGAGTTAGTGTATGCCATATTGCATTTGGTGTGCAGTGTGTTGGGTGTGTGTGTGTGTGTGTAACTTATCCTATATGGGGCACTTACAGGCCTGTAAAGAGGAGGAGACTCAGGGCCTTGTCTGTAGTATGAGACTGACTCCATTTCCTTGTGCCAGCTCACAAAAATATCGTTATTTTGAGGTTAGTAGTTAAACTTCATATTTATTGCCAAATTCGGCCAAACTCGGGTAGAGTGGCCTGGCCAATGTTACAGGTTAGTAGAGACACACCGACAGGCAGAGAAGCAACATAGTAAACATACAATACTACCAACCACGGCTTTACTGCTAGACAGTAATTAGTGCTTTTAGATCTCTGCATACTTTGCAACTATGGGTTTGCACTTTGCAATCAAGGACATTTTGAACGGGCTGATCTGGATGCCTGTGGTGCTCTCATCCGTCTCTGTGCTGAAGAATGGGTAGACCTTCTCTGTGAAAATGGATTGGTACGTGTGAATGTAGGTCATGTCGTCGGCGTCGTAGAAGGACAGCAGTCCTTTCCCATAATCCAGTTGGATCCTGATCCTCTCCGGTCTCTTCTCCAGCTCGACCTCAATGCCGCCCACAGTGCACTTCGATTCATCCATCCAGATCGTCCAAAATCCAAACTTGGGCTCCAGGAACGTCTCCTCCTTCCTCTCGATAGACTCGTTGGCTACGCCCAGGCTCCACCTTTTCCTGTCCCCCACCTCCACCTCCCAGCTGTGCTCGCCAGAGTCGTAGCCCTCCGAGCCCAGCACGTAGATGTACTTTGTGAAGCGCTCTGGGTTGTCTGGAACGTCCTGTTTGGTTCTGACCTCCGTCACCGTCGTCATGTCTTCAGACACACAGAGCCAGCCATCTGCTGTGTTGGGGTCAAGGATCACTGGGTCTGCAAAGAACACACACACATGTAGAAATTACTATAAATATAACAGCATTAGTGTGGTGTCAATCAAATATATTAGTATTAGTGCGTTGTGTCAATTAAGTTAACTTTCCTTTGCCATTATCTATAGTTGATTTATCAAATGAAGGAATTCTGGGCAAAAGATCCTAATATATTCTAAATGTAGCATAGGCATCATGAGGGTGATCAAAAGGCCTATTCTTAGGACTCCACAAGTGTGCAGGACAAATGTGTTAAAACATCATGCTCACAAAAGAAGGCCTTTATTCCTCCATTAGGTTTCTAAAATGCCCTCAATGCAAATAGACTTCTGAAGTTTGCCTACAAATAGGATCCAAAGCTGCCATCTTTGCCCATTTAAGGAGTTCCGTGTTAATTGAAGCTAACTGCCTATGGCAAGTTGCATTGTAAGTTAGCTCTGGGGTAGCAAAGATCAAAGTGTGCCGTCTTCAGCTACCGAAAATCACAGTATCCACTTGTAGGCAGTGGACAAAACTTTGTAGCGCAAAACATCTGCATTTCCAATTTATTTAGAGTTTAACAGGTCAAAGATGGTGGCTTTTTCGTAGGCAAACTTAAGAGGTCTATGGATATCTTTGAGATTCAGAAGCACACTGTTTTGGTAGCACTGTAATGTTCTATCTTTCAAATACAGGCACAATCATGAATCTGTAGCATATCCAGCAGACTCAGTGGGAGTGTCTTAACTGTGAAGTCATGGCCCTCAGCAAACTGACGCTTATATGTCCAAATCACTATGAAAGTTCCCAGAGCTGTTGTCCCTAGGCCCAGCCTACTGATCGGTTTGGCACTTACAGTATTTCACCGTCTCTACAATCTTCTGCCCAACTTTGCACTTGAGGTTTCCCAGATGTTCAGCGACATCCAGCATCGCCCCAGAGAACACATACGGGTCCTGCAGTTTGCACTGGACTCTGCAATCACACACAAAACTCAGTCAAGCTCAGACTATGCAGACATCCAAAAAAGTAAAATGAATAGATAAATAAATAAATGAATGCTCACCTTGCCTGGGTACGACTGTAGTCCTAGAAATGAACAAGGAAATGCATTCAGTATTTATTTTAGTTAACTGCAATAATTAAATAACTTTGACAAATAACAGTGAGTCAATGGGGGGGGGGGGGGTGCTATGACTTTGATCTTATGGTAGTTTAACTTGTAGATGGCATAGCATATGTTGAGGAGGATTTATTCATTACCTCCACCAAGGAGGTTATGTTATGTTTTCATCAGGGTTTGTTTATGTGTATGCTTATTTGTTTGTTTGTTTGTCTGTTTGTTAGCAGGATAACTCAAAAAGTTAGGGATGGATTTCAATGACATTTTCAGGAAAGGTCTGAAATGACCCAAGGAAGAAACCATTACATTTGGGAGTGCGAGTGATCCGGATCACCATTTGGATCCAGGAGGTGGTTATGTTTTCGTTCTCTGAGTGCTTTTTCTAGTTTACCTCCGCCAAGGAGGTACAGTATATGTTTTCATGGGGGACAGGCGTTTGTCTGTCTGTTTGTTTGTTTGTCTGTTTGTTAGCAAGATAACTCAAAAAGTAATGGATGGATTTCGATGAGATTTTCAGGGAAGGTCAGACATGACCCAAGGAAGAAACGATTACATTTTGGGATTGATCCATAATTCTGTCGGGATTCCAGAGGCATTTATGTATTTAGCTTAGTGGTGTAATGGCATGGTATGGCCACGTGGTGGTGATCTGAATAGTTTCGGTTCAAATGTATGACAACCTACAGTAGGAAGAACAATGCAGGCGGAGGTAGCTGCGCTCTCGGAGTGCTTTTCTAGTTCTATATTTATTTATTCTAACTTATTGCCATCTTGAGACATTGTGTCTCAGAGGGACCTTCCTGGCATAATAAAGGTTCAATTATGCGGGAGCCCAGTGCTATTTCACTGGACAGCTCACCTGATAAAATGACGCATCATCTTGTTTACTGGACAGCTTACCTGATAAAATGATGCATCATCTTGTTTCAGGTCAACCTCCACACGGCAGATGGCCTTTGTCTGAACATGGATCTGTCCCCGGATGATCTTCAGCTCTCTTTTAATGATCGTCATCTTCCTCTCGGCCTCCTCCTTCACTGCCCTTAGCCTGGCCTCCTCTTCCTCTCTCAGGAACCGATGAAGCTGCTCGAACTCTTCCTTGATCTTCTTCTCAACCCGTGCACGCTGGCTCTGTCAACATACCAACTGTATGATATAGAACTGTTCCCAAAAGAACGGATAGAACTGAGAGTCAAGTTTACTTCCCCACTTTCAGGTATAGTGGGCAGTGTGGGTAGTTGCAGAGCTCACCTTTAAGTGCTTTTCCATATGCACATAGAGAGAGAGAGAGAGAGAGAGAGAGAGAGAGTGTGTGTGTGTGTGTGTGTGTGTGCTCACCTTTAAGTGCTTTTCCATATGCACATAAGTGTCCTCAACGTCTTTGCTTTCTCGCGCTTGCTTCTTCAACGGGATCAGGTCCAGAGTGATAGTTTGCTGTGTGGGAAAACAAGAATGACAATTCATCCAATACTTCTTAGACCTGAGTAGTACATTTACCAAAGCTTTATTTTAAATTGTATTACATTATGAGGAAACAATTGGTGATAGTGTGTGTGTGTGTGTGTGTGTGTGTGTGTGTGTGTGTGTGTGTGTGTGTGTGTGTGTGTGTGCGCATGTGTGTGTATATGTGTTTATTTTGTGCTATTATGAGAACCACCCAAAGAAGTTGTCTCACCTTCAAATCCTCTACAATCTCTTGCAGAAGCTTGAGCTTGTGTCCTGCGTGGGCAGTGATGCTCTCGCACCCCTCACACACCAGTTTGTCCTCACTGATGCAGAACCACGACGGTTTCACCGCGTGTGCACTGCACAACACCTCCTGCTTCGTCTCCACGTTGCCGTTTTCTTGAGTCCTGCCAGCAAATACATCAGCCAGGCCCTTCAAGGTCAAATTGACCTGCGGTATGTCCTTGGAGGCCGACCTTTCGCAGACTGGGCATCTTCTGTCGTCGTCCTGGTCCCAGAACTTACACAAGCACATGTTGCAGAAGCTGTGGTTGCACTCCAGGGACACAGGCTCAGTGAAGGCAGAGGAGCAGATCTGGCACGACAGAAAATACTCCAGAACCTGAGAGTCACCTGTCATGGCTGTAGCTGTAGCGGTGCGGTCCTCCGGTACGGTGTGTCCTGTTAGCGTCACAGATCAACAGGTGTGTGCTGGTGTTGGTGCTGTGCGGTCCTCCTGTACGGTGTGTGTGTCCTGTTAGCGTCACAGATCAACAGGTGTGTGCTGGTGTTGGTGCTGAAATGTTGATCCAGGCAATCAGTCACACCTCTCAAATGCGCACGATGCTGAGTCTTAATTAAGTGAAGGATGATTCAATAAAACTGACAAAGACACATAGAATAAATAATTATTTGAATACGCCTGAAAGAGCTTCAGCCTTAATCACAGTAGAATAATAAACAATAGTTTCAAATATTCAGCTAATAAAGAAATGCAAACATACAGTATAACATTATTTAAGTCATGAAATAAAGAAATGCAAGTCTAAGTAGTGTGTGTTGTGTCAGTGTAGATGTGTGTTATAGTGCTAAAGTGCAGCACACACATGTGACCTCTAAGAGTGTGAGAGTGTGAGCCAAGTGTGTCCACAGATCAAATATCATCTAAAGTATTCAACCAGTCTTGTGCATCACAGCCGCTGGACAGAGAGTCTGGGGCAAGTCATAAATTATCTCTCTGAAAATGAAAGCACTTTGTCATACCGACTTCAGGTCATAAATCATTTTGAAATACTGTCCAACATATTTTGATACAGGATATGTGTGACCCCTAATAATGGCTGTTATGTGTTTAGAAGGGTAATACTTGTTTTGCAGTTGTTTAATGACCCACAACATAGTACAACTGTCTCCTGAGCATAAATCAGTGATATGATCAGTTTTTCACTTTTTCATGTTCTGTGTGCTTAGAGAGCAGATGATATTTATAAGTCTGAATTTCAACCCCTGTTCAATTTACTACAACATCATAGAGAATGTCCCACCACCACCACATCATAGACAGACTTATAATAAACTGCCATTTCACATATCATCAAAAGAGATTATCGGTACATACCTATGATAGAGTCCAAAAAGAAGCCCGCAGAACAGTGGTCATCCAACTGTTGTCCTTTAAACTCAGATCTTTGGTGGCTAAAGTTGTAAAAGGGAGGTCTCAATGTGCTGAGGTGTCTCATGTTACTCTAAGACATCCACTTATCACTTCCCATACAACCGCCGAAGAGTCCATCCTGATTGGTTGAGGAAACCTAGCCCATCCCACACAATTATTGGAGATGGTTATCAGGTTATGTGATATGAAACAGCTGAAGACTGATCTTGAGATGACTTTGGAGTTGAGACGACTATTGTGCTTCAGCGTACTGTATGGGCCAGACTCTGGGCTTGTTTCTGGGGTAGTTTGTGACACAGGAGGCAACTGGAGGTCTGAAGAATGTCCAGAAAGAAGCTTGAGTTCCGGGGGGTTTCATTTACACCACTGGTGGTCAGCTGTTGGACTGACAGAGATTGATTGCAGAGGCCTGAAGCTATATTAAGCATTCTGCCACCAGAAGAGTATGAAACAGCGCTTTATGTATTAAGCAGCATGCTTTAAATCTTGGAATTAAATTTCTATTTTTAGAATAAAATCTTCTTAAATAATATTTTACAGCATTTGGGATTTCCTTCATTTCTTAATGAGAATTAAATAATTGGGTAACACTCTTGGATATAGTCCACATAGAGATTTTACAGATCATCTGTTATGATTATTGAACATTACAAGCCACACAAGTTGCATATGTGCTTGTGTTTTGGTGTCCCAGGAATTGTTGACCAAAAACTTCACAAGACTTCAGATAATCACCCAGCATTACTTCAAACTGGTTATACTAGTTATACTGTACTTACGTTGAGAGACTGGTGTACAATGGAACATTTTACTCCAAAGTAGCCTACTTCAGGTACAAAAAATAATTTTGTTGACATGACATTACAAATAGACTGAAGCTTAGGAGAATGGGAGTCGTCCCTCTGACCAGTGATCAAAGCTTCTCTGTTGTATTGCTAGGCATCAGTCTATCTCATGTTCTGATGGTGCAGCTTCCGGTTTCCTCTGTGTCTGGGAGTGTGTAACCACACAGGTTGGAAAAACTGCCGAACACCCTTCTTCTAGGGTGAGTAAATCTGGCAACTCACAGGGCACCGAACATGCAACAGTAGCTAATGCCATCAATGGGGAGCGACGACACTACCCCCTTGGTGATGCAACCAGTGACAAGGTCATATTTTAAAAACACTTAGGCCTAATGCAAAGGGACTGTACCATCCTCGCCTCCCAGGCCTTTTAACAGGACCAACGAGGCTACTCCGGCAGATGGGAGTGTGAGGAAAACTACTGCTCTTGCAAGCACTGAAAGATGTCTCCAGAACTTCTGAAAAGGGCGAACACTTACTCTGGATGAAGAGAAAGAACTCAACCTGAACTGCAATTGTGGATGGTGTCTAGGGGTTGAGCCCGGAACGTCAGGATTCACTGCTGAGAGATGTTGTGGGCCTATATGCAAGGAAGCATTTGGGAAGGAGGGCCCCCACGTGGTAACCCAGAAAGACGCCACTAAGTGAGATAAAAGGCATTAACCACAGAGAGCAAAGCAAAGTTTATGTTGTAAAATGTAATACAAATCACTTGTGAACCAACATCCAAATGTAGCTCATGATGTGATATGAGAATCTGAAAGAAAATAAACACTGCATTCAAGAGGCAGGTCATCATGTTAAACTTTCACTTTCATTCTTGAAGCAGGAAGAATACTCTGATTACAAGAGCAGCCAAACAGGTAGACGCCATTCCAGGGTGTGAAGATGGCTGAGAAACAGCAGGTTTCCCAGAATGTGCTGCGCTGTTATGTTTGCTCTGAGACATTTAAAGACCCTGTATCTCTTGGCTGTAATCACAGCTTTTGTAAAACATGTCTTACTGAATTCTGGGAACAAGTAAGGAACAGGAACTGTCCTATCTGTAAAAGAAGGTCATCTAAGGAGGATCCAGTGATTAATTTCTCGTTGAAGGAACTGGCTGACTCCTTCACTGGACGCCTTCAACTGGATAAAAACCCAGACGAGGGGAAGGAGATGGTGTGTAGTAAACACACTAGAACACCAGTATGGTTCTGTGTGGACGAGGACAGGGCTGTGTGTGACAACTGCCAAAACCCCACACAGCACGCTACACACATAGTTATACCCTTAGAGGAGGCTGTGCAGGACATGAAGGTAAGATAGCAAACAGGTTCAATAAAAAAAGACAACACTTCTAATAGGTTATAGCATTCAGAATGTGGTCGCATGTTCACAAGATCATGTGAGTAAAAGGAGAGAACTGAACAGTGGTCAATGAAAGGGTTTGCATGTTGAGCTGACACAGATTTTCTGAGGATTCTCTTAGTCTCTTTTATGCCCTAGTAGTACTTAGAGATATTTGTCTCTGGTAATGTATCAGGAAATAGACACTGCATTCTGTAATTACTGTGTTATTGCAACTAAAACATATGCCAGAGGTGATTTCTGAAGTCTCTGCTAGCAGTGAACTACTGTATGTTTTTATGGAGAATTACAAAAACAAAAATGGCTTGAAAGCACCAGGTTTCTGGGGGCTTTATAAGGTCATACGAAATATAAAGCCTGGTTGGATACAGATTGCAAATGGCAATATGTGCTGCAAAGGCTTTACAGTATCTTCTGGAACAAAATAGGTAATAAACATTTAGAGGCCGTAATTTAAACGGCCAAAGTACAAAGTCAGCGCTGTCAGAAAAGTCTGCTGCAATGTTTTGAAATGTGTATATCTGTTTTGAAGAAAGTATGGTATTTCAAAATGGAAAATGAGTAGGAACCTAGGCTATGTCTATGCTCTACAATAATACTATACTTTTTCTTATCTGTGTTATTGGTCATATTAGAATGCAGTTACTAAAATGTGAGGTTTTACTCATTTAAAATTATGTGTGCCTAGTGGTGCAAATACATTAAAAGCTGTACCAAAATGATAGAATACGGTTTGATTATGTTTGAGATACTGAATTATACACTTCCACCATTTCTGTTGTTTTATTATTGAAGAGAAATCTCAAAATCACAGTATTAATTATCCGTGGATTCATTTTATGTCAGGGGAAGCTGAAGTCAAACTTGGAGAAAATGCAGACAAATCTGAAAAAATGCACAGATACTGAAACGGTCTATAAGGACATGGTGCAACATACAAAAGTGAGTACATTATACTAGTTCACTACTTTAAAGACTATTATTGCCGGCCTGTACATGTATAAATATGTGTATCACTGCTTACAGCACCAGCTAGCTGCTACAGAGAGAAGCATAAAGAAGGTATTTGAGCAGCTCCATCAGTTCCTGAGAGAGGAAGAGGCCAGACTGACTGCACTGAGGGAGGAAGAGGAGCAGAAGGGGAAGATGATTGGCCGAGAGATGAAGACCCTTCAGGAGCAGATTGAGACTTTAAAGGACTCAATTCAACATGTGGAGAATGACCTGAAACAGACCAGCGTGCCCTTTCTCAAGGTAACTGTAATGCTGTTATTGTTTATCCACAATGATGAAATCACTTTGTATATTCATATACAGTACACTACATTCTTTTGATCAATATGTGTGTTTTATATTGTAGGACTACCAGAGCACAAAGAGCAGGTGAGTAATCATGACTCATCATTCCTCTTCTCCTCTTGTGTCAGTTGTTCTGTCTGTTGACTGAGTTGTGTGTGATTGCAGAGCCCAGTGCACACTACAGGACCCACAGCTGCTATCAGGGGCTCTGATAGATGTAGCCAAGCACCTGGGCAACCTCAAGTTCAGCGTCTGTGAGAAGATAGTGGAGACTGTAGAGTACCGTAAGTACCTGTAGCAGCTGATCTGGAGGACCTCAGTAGGAGTGCAGAAATGGTCTGGTGGTGATTCTGTAATCGTGTGTAATGTATGTTGTTAAAGGTTCTTGATGTATTTTAGTTCAGCACATTACAAAATGGCCTGCAGCAACAGATGTGAAGAAATAACCTTATTCATTCTCCTCACTCATGGTTTAACCTGTGCTGCCTAATTAACTCATCAACTAAGTAAAGGTTCTAAATGAGACTGAGATTAGATTAGGGTATTTATCTAACTTCTCAATTTATAATACATACAGCCATAAATAGTGCTAGAATCAAACAAAGCTAATATTTGAACATTAATAGATACTGACTGAATTATGTTTTACAGACCCTGTAATCCTCGACCCCAACACTGAACATATTTACCACATTCTTTCTGAAGACCTGGCAAGTGTGAGAGAGATGAAAAACAAACAGCGGGAGCTGGACAACCCAGAGCGCTTTATGAAGTATGCAAGGGTGCTGGGCTCTGAGGGCTTCACCTCAGGAAAGCACTGCTGGGAGGTGCAGGTGGGGGACAGGAGCAAGTGGAGTTTGGGTGTAGCCAAGGAGTCTGTGGAGAGGAAGGGAAAGACATTCTTACATCCTGAAGATGGGATCTGGACAGTATGGAAGAGAGATGATACATATAACGCAAGTTCTAAGACCCTCTCCCTGAAGACTGCACCTCAGAGGGTCAGAGTGCAGCTGGACTATGAGAGAGGAGAGGTGTCCTTCTACGACCCCAGTGACATGTCCCACATTTACACTTACAAGCACTCTTTCAAGGACAAGCTGTTCCCATATTTTAGCACTGGTGGTGATGAAGGTGAAACGAGTCTTCAGATCTGCCCCTTTAAGGTATCCCTAACTGTAAAAAGTCTTTGAATAATTGTACAATGTGCAAAGTTAAACTGTTTATGGTCTGATGATTAAGTTAAACCTGAATAAGCCAATGGCAAACATGTTGGAGCTTCATTTAAACTTGCTAAACAATCTGTACTTGGTACTATGCTAGCACCTGTACTTGTACCTGTAGTTTTGTCATTCTGGAGACTGGACTATTTAACTAAGTAATGACCAAGCGTAAACTTTACATCCAGCCACCACTGCTAAAAGTGACTACAACCAGTTGCTCCGTTGCTCATATGGACGTGTCTTCATCCACACAGAAGTGTTTTAATGCCCCACACCACAGCGCTGTTATTCAGTTTGAGTGGTTCTTTGATCGTCTCAGCAAGTTCCTTCAAGGAGAAAATGTACACACATGTTTACATTACATTACAGATGGCATTTACAATTTTTAACCGAAGCGACTTACAACATGGTATACAACATTTTTTTTAAGCTTTTAAGAGCAATTCTAACAACAATTTTACAACAAACCACAATCATTTTCTCTCTGTCCACTCACTGGAAGGCGGGTTTTAATGACTTGGCACAACTTGGTACTGAACTAGATGACCCTGTGCTGTGCAGACAAATGTGAGTCGGATCATAAAGACCAGAACACTGGGCGGAGAGACCATCCGTAAAAACACTATCCACAGAAGCACTGAAGCACCAGCAGAAGAGAGATATCCTTACCCCACCTGCCTAGTATCTCTCATTGATGCACCAGGGCACATTCTCAGTGATGTTTGGCCTACTGGGGTCATCAGGTGTTTAGGCTCTTCCAGCAGTCATACTCTCACCCAGGTGACCCAGCCAGGTGACCCACCCAAGTGACCCAGCCAGGGCTGACCAAGCATTCACACTCTCACCCAAGTGACCCAGCCAGGTGACCCGGCCAGGGCTGACCAAGCAGCAGGTCTGTCCTCTCCTGATCCACAGCTGTTCTGAAGCAACCTATTGCCTCCTTGTAGTTGAAATCAATATTATGATACCTCTGGACTAATGCAACTGTCAAGATATGGATGTGTTGGTTCAACTATGTCAATTTTTGTAAGAATAATCAGAATAATGGGTTGATCATGTTTACTGCAAAGTTGTTACTGTAAATGGACTTGATAAACACTTACAAATTCACTGCATAAAACATGCAGCCCTCTCTTTGCTTCTGATATCGAATGTTTAATTTTGTCTTTGACATATTACATGTTTTAAGGTACTCTCTAACATCGAGAGAATGTGTGTGTGTGTGTGTGTGTGTGTGTGTGTGTGTGTGTGTGTGTGTGTGTTTGTGTCTGTCTTTATAAGGTGATGAGATCTTTCTGGGGCATAATACAGTAGATCCTCTCATAGGGTCCAGGTTGGATCATTATCAGACAGATTCAGAGCCATATGAATATGTATTCATATCTATGTTCAGAACAGTGAAATGATGTCTCTGATCTCTTCCTCTGTCTTGACCATCTTTCAAAACCTGGAATCTAGAACCTGATAAAAGTTCTGTGCTGCATAGGCTAGTCATTCCAGATCAGGATCACTGGGTGCACAGAGGAGAAAGCATTCCAACACTCCTGCCTCAGCTTTGGCTATGGAGGATTTTTCTTTACTTTACATATGTGAGTTCATTTTTCCAAGTTACGAGTAAATCAAACATTACGCTCAGTCTTTTTAATATATTATCTGTAAATAGATGACATAAGATATCTAGATGCTATACACACAAATCCAAGTAGAGACACTTTGCCAGGAAAGCCATGCCAAATTAGGCTTAATACAAGAGGAAGTTTGAGCTCTATACAGTTCATGAAGCAGGAAGGACAATACATGTCTTCAAATATTCCCTACATCCTTAGAATAAATCTGACCTATACAGTTGCTCAGTAGAATATGGAACTCTGTGGGAAAACAGCAGCAACAATCAGTGCTGGGAGAGTACAGCCAAAGATCCTTCATTGCTCCGCTTTAACCCTCTCTGGTACAGCTGCCCATGGGCTCAGTACTGGATTCAGTCTCAGGGATTCTAGATTATCCTCTTCAATTGAGATTTGACCCAGAGCATGTGCAACCCCACAGTGCCCCCTGCAGGTCACATGGGACATGAACACACACAGGCTGCACTCAGATGTCCTGTCCTGTTGTCTTTTTCTATCATGTTCCTTTGGCCTCAATGGAAAACATCATGAAGATGAATTCATAAGGACTTAGGAAAACACCATCACTGTGTAAAGTGAGACCAACTCTCTGTCCACTCACTGGAAGGCGGGTTTTAACAACTCGGCAAAACCAGTGCTAACCACTGCAAACACAACTGACAACTGACAACACCAGTGTTAACACAGACAACACCAGTGCTAACACAGAACTTTTCCATTGTTCAAATGCAGCACAAGGACTCTCAACATAGCCTGGCTAGCGCCTACCACTTCTCAAATGAGACGTGGTCTGGCAACTAGACGTTCATTGTCTCGTATTTGAAAAAATGCCCAGATCCGTTCATTGGGGGCCACGGATGTCTATCAAATCTGTGCATAGCTCATCATGGCCTTGCTTCCCCCCCTGACAAAAATTAGGGCGGTAGTTTCCAGACTGCCTTAGCAGCGTGAATGAAATCACTGCGCAAGGCAGGATGAGAACACACAGACTACTCTCAACATAAGTATATATAAAAAACAGTTTCAAGTAATGCTGGGTGATTACCCACAGAGAGAAAGGTGAAGTTGATATTTTAGAATGTAACACAAATCACAATGGTGATACACTGATGAAACAAAACTTAGAGGAAAAATGTCATAGAATAAACAAAATATACGATAAGCCAACATCAGGTCCCCTGCTTCTATCAAACCCTGATGTAGCCATCTACAGGTAAGAAGTGGTAAAGCAGATACTCGCTAGTGAAAATTGAAGTATGTAGTATGCTTCAAGTTTGGTATAGCCTAAAAACCAAAATATCTGGAGATGTGACTTGTGAAACAGCATCAAAATGTAGTACATGATATGATACGAGAATATGAAAGAAAATAATCACTGCATTCAAGAAGCAAGTCATCATGTTCAACTTTCACTTGCTTCTTGCTCCCCCCCCTGTTCTGTTATTGGTCCCCTATCTCAGGCAAAAATTAGGGCGGTAGTTTTCATGAAGACACCGCTTCCTATGTTTGACGCACTGCTCATGTGCTACAAGGCATGCCAGGGAAACTACATGTAGCCTACACATGCCAGGGAAACTACACTTCAAAAGGCAAGTAAGCAGTACTATGACAGTTCAGCAAAGGAGCTCCCACCCAGAGCATCTGGATGGAGACTCTCCCGGGTGATTGGCCTAGAAGATGGCGTCGTGACATATACCTCCAGCAGGTGGCGCCTCATTCATATTTGTGGAAGTGGAGGGAGCCACTTACCAACGCAATCACATAGACCTGAGGACAGCAGTAGCACCAACTGAGAATAATGCACCTCCTGTACAAACCACCAACAACCACTCACCTAGCAGGAACAACGCAGATCACACACACACACCCAGCAGGAGCAACGCAGATCACACACACACACACACACACACACACAGCAGGAACAACGCAGATCACACACACACACACACAGCAGGAGCAACGCAGATCACACACACAGACACAGACAGACACAGACACAGACACAGACACAGACACAGACACAGACACAGACACAGACACAGACACAGACACAGACACAGACACAGACACACAGCAGGAACAACACAGATCACACATACAGACACATACCCACACACACACACACACACACCCAGCAAGAACAACGCAGATCACACACACACACACACACACACACACACACACACACACACACACACACACCCCCATCGGGAGCAACGCAGATCACAGACACAGACACAGACACAGACACAGACACAGACACAGACACAGACACACACACACACACACACACACACACACACACACACAGCAGGAACAACACAGATCACACACACACACACACACACACCCAGCAAGAACAACGCAGATCACACACACACACACACACACACACACACACACACACACACACACACACACACACACACACACACCCCCATCGGGAGCAACGCAGATCACAGACACAGACACAGACACAGACACAGACACAGACACAGACACAGACACAGACACAGACACACACACACACACACACACACACACACACACACACACACACACAGCAGGAACAACACAGATCACACACACAGACAGACAGACACATACCCACACACACACACACACACCCAGCAATAACAACGCAGATCACACACACACACACACACACACACACACACACACACACACACACACACACACACACACACACACACTCAGCAGGAACAACACATCAAGAGGGATATGTCCACCCACAGGAACTTACACACACGCACACAAAAGAAAGAAAGACAGAAACAAAGAAAGAAAGAAAGACAGAAACAAAGAAAGAAAGAAAGAAAAAAGATAAGTACATCAGTCATACGCCTGATCATCTAAACATGGTTTTGCAGAAGAGTTCTTAGCTGTTTCTTTCTATTGCACTTTTCCCTGGCGCCTGTAATGTGTTAGACGTTCAGACCCGGGTATGCTACTCAACAGCTCTCCTCGTTAGCAAAAGTAAGCCCCTCTTTCTCGGACAATGTCCTCTCCCAGCCTCTGGTCACCTGCCTGGGTCTCTCGAGCTCCTCTTACTCTGTCAAGTATAGTTGTGTAGTGCGTCTACCGTTACAGCATCGACGCAGAGGCATAGGTTTAAAATGCCCTCTGTGTATGTGTAGGCCCTGCGTGGATTCTATGCAGAAACAATATACACGAAGCAAGCCCAATTGAAGCGACCACATAACAAACAAGCCCAGTCGCTGATAATAAGCGGACAATGGCAACACTGATGGGTTCTGTTAAATCTTGTCTATCTGTATCTTGTCTATCTTTTCCATGTACGTAGCCCTATTTTACTTTAAGTTGCGCATGTTGCAAGCTCCCGTTGTTTCCCCAGTGGGGTTAATTGGGTACCCTGGTTGGCATATAGTGCCAGTCTGATTAGAAGAGCCTTATGATTGGTTAATTGGCTGAGCACCTGTGTATTTAAATCCCAGTGTTGGGAGTGCTATAAGGGTGCTCTTTTTTCTTGAATGCATGAATATTAATTACATTAATGTGCTGTTTGGCTGTTGCAGCGATCTGCTGGATTTATTTGCTGTGTTTTCTTCAGTTGGGCCCGCGACTCACTGTTTGTCTTTAGCCTGCCTGTTAAGTTGTCTACCGCCTGTCTGCTCCTTTAAGGAGACATTTTTCTCTACTTTATTTTCACTTTTGTATATTTTGTACATTTTCTCTCAGGTTTTGGATTCGGTTCAAATAAAATCACTTTTTTTTAATCTATTCGTTGTGGTGCTTAATTTCTCCTGTCCACAAGACTTCCTATCAACAGTGTGCAATAACACATGACATTCCCACCATTAAACTAGGCCGTGTCAGTCTGGGTTATTGCTCAGTGAATAGAAAGGTATATCCTCTTGTCTAATATGTATCTTCCTCCAACACTGAAATATATGCAAATAATGTCACGACAATTTTAAGATAACTTGTTAATAGATGTTACAGCCTAATCCAGGGGTCGGCAAGCTTTTCTCTTAAAAAGGGCTATTTTGGCCCCAGCTGTGGTGCAACTGGCTGGGGCACCTGCACCACACGCTGGCGACCCGGGTTCGATTCCCGCCCCGTGGTCCTTTCCAGACCCGCCCCTGCACTCTTTCCCACTCACTTTGTCATTCTCAACTATCTTGTCATTAAAGGCAAAAGCCAATTTTTTTTTTTTTTTACCAGACATAAAAAAGATTAAACTGTCCTCAAAGATATTGGAACCGTTAAAAAGAAATCACCTCCATCTTTATTAGCCTCAGGTAGAGTATATGGCAAACCGACCGTACTCTGCATATGCTGTATTGTACAGTAGGCTATAATTTCCACTCACTGTTAATCTCAAGGAGCCACTAGAGAAGAGCTAGAGGGCCCCATGTGGCCCTTGGGCTGCAGGTTGCCTGCCTGTGGCCTCACCATTTGCCGCACCCCCTATAGGTTTTAAATGCATAGGCTATTTCTACCAATTTATAGGCTACACCACAATTAAGTTTTTGTTTCACAATTCTTTGGGCATTTCCCCGGATGAATAGCCTACAATAATTATGCGTCCTTACATGAAACATCAATTTACGTCTTTTTATACTCCTGTAGGCTATTAGAAACCAGTTGATATGCTATTGATAGGCCTTTGTGCCCATTGTTGTATAAAGTTAAGTTATAGTGCATCCATATGTGATGCCTATCCAGACAACTTCATGACATTTAACGTAAATTAAATAGTTATTTCTTGACTTTAAACATGAAATAGGCCCTCAGTGTGTTGGAGTGTGAGTGTAGCCTAAGTTATGTAAAATGTGGAAAAAAATTAAAATAGGAGGTAATTGGGTAGGCCTATTTATCTATTTATTTGTGCTATAGGCCTGGTAGGCCTAAGCATAATCTGATGTAGGCCTACCACTTACTCTGAGCTAACACAGCTTTCCACATTATAGGAATACCCTCTAGAATCCGACGAATGTAAATACAACGTATAGCTTGGCTATGCATAGGCCAACACACGACTGTGAAGCCCGGCACTTTGCATATTTTAGGCATGCATGCCAAGCAGAGTTTGGTTGTAGCGATGACTGTCGTTGGGCGTGACCAACGTTTCCCTGATCCAATCGGTCAACCGTTTCCAGTTCTAGACAGTGGCTGGGTGTGTTTTATTGCATTGGGTGGATTCTCCCACTCTCGTTCCAAAATGGCGAGTTAGCTCTATGTAGTTTCGAAAACGCGCAGAGAAAACACTGACATAAAGTAGAAGATCGATGGGTTCCTCTTGTTGTAAGTGACATGTAAGATCACAAATCAGGATGCAGCCATAATAAGGTTTTGGTATGATTGATATATACGTAAACCAATAACTATCCAGCTATCAGTTTGATTGACATCTATGGTAGTTCTAGTGGGGGAAGGGGCTGTAGAAGTTGATATAACCGCCATCTTGAAAAGTGCCCTCTGATGGTCTACCTTTTCGCGCCTGTCAGAATCTGTTGTAAACAGGTTATTGTGCTCACAAAATTCGCGAGGTGATCGCGTTTTAATTTCAGTAACATTTTATTTAAAGGATTGTCTAGCTACATGTCGGGGACTCGCCTTAAACCGCTCTTAAACGGTACGTACATTCCTGCCCATGTAATTCTCACAAGCGACGGTAGGAACGCTAGCTATGTAGCTAACTAGCACGCTACTTGAATAGCTAAAGGATGTTACTTTTTACCTTTTACAGTCTATGCTTTTTACTGGTATCAGCTAGCTAGCTAGCTAGTATTAGCTAGCTATTTCGAAATGGTTTGCGGATAAAGGACGAATTGCAGCATCACATAGTAACAAATGTTACGATTTAACCTAATTTTAAACAACGATGTCTCGTTAAGTAATATTTCCTGAGATTGAACTCCAGTGTGGTTTGTTTGCAGCCTGTATTTTTTCACCGAAACCTGCTCCTATGTAAGGTTTTACGTTAACGTTACTAGGTGGTTATCGCTAGCGTCTAGCTTCCAGTCGGACAAACATGTAGCATTAGCAATGTTTAAGGCAGTAGCCAGTGGTAGCTCGGGTAAATTGAGTTGAAATCGACTGAACGCTGTCATGCATACGTATTTACGACAGTGTTTATTGTGTAAAAGAATGCTGCAATAAATGATAGCTTTTGGTGATCACAAGCAGTTCACGTTAATAGCATCGGTCACAGTTCCTGTTGACGTGGTAACGTTAAGTCAATGTGAAAATCGGTGAACTTAACGTTAGTGGTTTATTACTGCTAGCCGTCATAGCTAGCTTTAAAATGCCGACTGGAGCTTGTGATGTTGACTGGTGTCACTGAGAGAGTTCATGTCTAAGCAATAGGCCTCAACTGGTTGCCTGTTTAGTTGGCATGTAAAGTTAAACAAGTAAAACGATCGCTTCATTCAGCATCTAAGCTGTAAGAACAGTTGTTGTATATTCACATATGACTGTCTACAAAGGTAAGTGCAGCAAATAGGACCTATGTTGTCAACCTTGATCGAGGTTCCTAGAATAGTTAGCAATAGCATGGTGCCTAGCAGTTACCCGAAAAAGATTATCGTCACTTCCTACTTAAGTAGCTTTCAGGTTAACTTTCAAAAATGCTTTGCAAGCTTAATTTACCAACTAGCGTCAATAACCCTTTAAAGGCCACGGTAAATGTGTGTTACTTTTTGTTGTCACTAGTAATGTAATTCCATGTAAATTGTTAGATAACGTTATTATGAAGTCTGGTTTACAGTTCGAAAGTGTTGTGTGACTGATCAGGCCGCATTCAACGAAACCGGCTTGCTTTCCTGTGATCGGTCTGGCCAGACGACGTTGCGGTCCAAGTTACCTTTTTTACACGCACCATCAACGTTTGTTAACTAGCTGAAGATTGTTATCATGGGAAAGTAGGATGGTGGTGTTGTAATTGTCCTTCCCTAGTCCGCAGTCAGAAGCGTAGCTCACAACATTATTTTGCGCTCAGTATTTCGAACATGTTGACGCTAACGTTACTTCTTGGGTGATCGCTAACGTTGTCAGTTATGTAGCCTGGTTTGCCCATAAGTTAAGCCTCTCACTGACTTATCTACCAATTCTTCGAGCGTTTCATTTATGCTGCCTGGGTTGTAAATGCAGGGGAACGAGTTAGGCCATTTCATTTACTGCGTTGGTAATCATGAATCGACGTGGTAATGTGTGGCTGTTGGTAGCTAGTGTGGTCCAGTCACGCGATCTTGGGGATTTCTGTAAGACTTAACGGAGATTTGTAATTTGACGAAGAACCATAGAGTAGGGGAATTATGTATAGCACCTTCTGAAATGGTTCATGGTCAGCTTTTAAATACAAGCGATATATGCTCAATCAAAGGCAGCACAGATGTTATATTCTGCAGCATCCATACAGTGGCTCTCTAACAACTAGCGATCGAATTTGAAAGACATGTCGAACTAATGTTTACATGCGTGGGTGGTGAACAGCAGCCCAGTGTTATAGTGTTTGCTATCTAGAACTTGACAGATTTTCACGGTTAGAGGGATTGTATGTAAACAGATGGTCTGGATACTCAGAACACTGGTATTCAGTAGTGCTATTAAGTGTAAATGCACTCGTCGTCTTGGAAGCTTATGCTGTTGCTCAGGTAGAGCTGTAACTTAGTGTCCACAGCTCTTACCTTTGCAGGTATCTGGCCTGAAGGAGTCTTGTTTTCGCTCTTCCACTCAGGACTTTGAACTGTGGAACCGTCATTCATATAGACTACATATAAATCCATATATATGGACAGATTAATTGAACTGTTCATCTTATCTGCTACCACTTGGCATATCTTCATTATTTGTATTCTATTAAGGGTAATTTAGTTTGATTGCTGACAATGATTTAGTATAATTGTATGTGTGTAGGTAAGACACTTACTATTGTCAGTCCAATTGACACAGCAAGTGTGTTTTGGTGTTCTTTTATATTTTGCTGTTTTGACACTTGAACAGTGAAAAGGCTTGGCAACTCATCCTCTAATTGGAAGGGTCTGGAAAGAGGCCAGTGTCAATGCTCCTTCAGCCCAACCCCCATCTCCTAGTCTATTAATAAGCTTGCTTTCTTTCGTCATTCATGATCTGTCAAGATGGCTGTGCCATTGCCCTTAAACCCTGTCCATGCCTTGTTTTTATTTTATTTTTTGGAAATGGGTAAGCTAATTAGATGCTTTTTGGCCTGGTTATATATAGACTGTCTAGCATGAAGATCCTGCTGGTCTGAAAATAAAGATACAGAATATTTGTTTTCCAAACCTTTCTCCTTCATGCAACACATTTGGCTCCAACGCGGGTCTACTCAGTGATGGACTTTTCTTCTGTACTTCCCGAATATTCGGTATGGGTTAAGCACTGCATGTCATTCCCATACTTGATTTCATCTTTTCGCATCTACAATTAAGCCCAAAGACATTTAGTTTTGGAAAAGAGAATAATAATCCATCACATCCCACATGCATCTCTTTATTGGTGGTGGAAGCCAGCAAGGTCGAATAGGATGTACCATACAGGTATCATTTAGCATATTTTTAATTGATAGGAACACTCAATAACTTGATGCCTAAGATGTTTGCAAAATAAGCGTTACAAACACAGTACTCTTTCATATCAATCTGTCAAATTTGGGGAAAGAAATCTGTTTAATTGACATAAATGGGTGTGTGCGCAATTATTGATGGAAAGCAGATGCTCCAAAAAAGAGACTCCAGGCTGACATGCAGGCACCGTGTGATTTTGACAAGTGGTAAGCGTGTCCTGTGTCATCACTGCCATTTCTCTGGAGCTGATGAGTGAAGGGCTATCTGAGTGTGCACTGAGGGTAGAATGAGCAGTCTTCAATTGTGTATGTCTCAAGAAATGTGTCATCAGATTTGAAGACGTTCTCATTAACCTTTAAATGCTATTTTTACTTTATTTCAGTGCTGGTCATCTACCTGTATGCTTATTTTGAGATGTTCCAGTTGACTGGCTACGACTAGAATTCTTCTCCTTAAAAGTATACACAACATTTTTACCACCATAGTTAACGGTGTTTTTGTTTAATGCTTAGTATGACAAAATTGTGTTGTATGTCAAACCAAAGCTAAATGCTTTAGCCTAGACAATGATTTTGGAGATTTAATGGGGCACATGTCCGATTGTAAGATGATTCTAACACAGAAGTGGCTGGAGTAATGACAATAGCATGAGTGATGTGCTTTTTAGAATGTATGTATTTATTTTTTCCTTATTGCTGCAGCTTGTTGTCACAATGCGTTCACGCTACAAGGTTAGGAGCTGCTGAAATGTCAAGATATTTAGCCTGCATGATATTGGTGCAGTGTCTGCGAGGCGTTGATTGTGGCTTTTTAGACCTGGCAATTGAGTGCCGATTTGCCAGTGCTTGGTGACCGACAGCTAGACGACTGTGAGGATTCACTAAATTTGAGAGAGAGGGATTAGAATTCCAGACTGTACCTTGAGGATGACCAAATATCTTAGTCCTTTCAGACACTTTGCGATTCTTAAATGCTTCAAAGTAATTCAGGGGAAGTTTTATTTTTTATTTTTTTAAGAAAGCAAGGTTTGCAGCTAGCTGCTTTCCTAGATTGGTATTTGTTTGCTGGATGCACAAGTCTTGATCAAACCTAAGAAGCAAAATATTACAAGGAGGTCATGAACTTTTTGTTCATCAAAATTTTTCCATCCAGTACCCTAGTTCAGACTTTCCTTATATGACGGTAGACCTAACATGGAGCAGCAAACACCAAACCTAACATTAACAGTAAGCCATCATGCATGGAAGAGTTGTTGTATTATTAATTTGCTCCATGTGAAGTTCTGCTGGATATGTGTATGCATATGTGTGAGCTAAAATGTACTCTCTCATGTGTTTCAGGTGTGTGTTAACTGTGGGCTGTGGACGAGGTGTATTTCTGCTGCATGTGTCCTGTTCTTAAGGATCTCTCGTCTCTGCTGACCGTGGTGCCTGTGATGGGCCAGAAGTCCCAAAGAGCACAAGAATTATTTTATTTTTAATCTGAATTTTTACCATCGGGGCGCTGCTTCGTTCAGGTATATACCAGAAAAACTTTTTCTGAAGTAGGTGAAATAAAATGAATCCTTACTCTTTATGGGTAGGGTTTCATGGTGGGACACATGTTTAAGAAAAGATGTTTAAAGAAAACTGCAGCGCTAATTTCTTTATTGGTTATATTGCAAGGAAATGTCGAAAGAGCATAACCTCTCAGCCTATGGTGGCTTTGTACATTGTCTGACAAATAGGAAGATATTTATTCCATCCCAGTCATCCATTTGGCCTCTTGTTGCCAACAGTTTTCCCATTAGTGTCCCTTATACAGTCTGTTGCCACCTCCTATTAATGATCTAATCAATTATGATTTAATCAAATTCATTTGGGTAAAAAAAAAAATTGAACCACAAACACTCTCCTTCATTTTTCCTCCATCACTTTGATCTTAACATGTCTTTTTGGTTTGGCTTCTCAGGGGCACCATGTTTTGGAAGTTTGATCTGCACACAACGTCCCACATTGACACACTCCTAGAGAAGGAGGATGTAACCCTGATCGAGGTTATGGATGAGGAGGATGTCCTGCAGGAATGCAAGGCCCAGAACCACAAACTCGTCGAGTTCCTATTGCGCCCACAGTGCATGGAGGACCTGGTGAGCTACATTACCCAGGAACCCTGTGACGACGTGGAGGAAAAGATTAGATACAAGTAAGTTCAGACCATTTCTTTATTTACTTACTCTAGAGCAGAATTTCTCACCTGTACATTGGATGTAGCATCCTGCCACGGCTAATGTTCTTAAGGGACTTTTGTGTCCCTTAAAATGTTGACGTTCTCTGTTGAAATTGCTGGCATTGACACTTCCATATGCACCTGCCTGGACTATAAACATGCTAGAACCGAGAGCTCAAAGGTATTAGCCTTCAGTTTTATGTTTATGGTGATGTTGACAGCGAAGAGTCTCGAGACATTTTATAGAACCCTAGATAAAGGCACACACCCATCAGTGGCAAGGAAGAAAACTCAAAATGGGACCCACACCTTAAATGTTTGTTTGCTGTTACTAGGGGTGTCAGGATTCTCCAAATCTTCTACTCGATTTAATTTTCGATTTTTAAAGTCACGATTTGATTCGATTTTCAATCTTTTTTTTTATTTATTTTTTTAAGTTTTTCATTAACAAATTCCTCATGTTATTTACTTTTTTTGGCCTTTTACTATTCTGTTTCGGGTGGACTTGTATTTTGAAAGCCCTTTTTATTTTGAAACCATTCCAACCATGAGTTTGTAAACAGAACAAAAGATAAACATAGACGTGAACATAGTGAAATTGAACATCACAGAATGATAGTTTGATTGTTTGAGCACACTTCAAAGAGTTCCAAGGTTAGTGTTCATGGGATATGTATTTATCAATGTGCATTTTAAGCCTTGAAGTCATTTTGGACTGTAACAAGAGCATATTTTCTCTTGCTTAGTTGAGCAGGCCAACTTAGTGTTAATTGACGTGAATGAACGACAAAGTACTTCCATACCTATGATTTCAAAGTAGTAGGGGTTTAGAGTTCGGTTGGTTGATGTGTACTTTTTAATTGGCTGCAGCCTAACATTAGGGGAGTGTTGATGCTGCAGTTCAACACGTGTGTGTGTGTGTGTGTGTGGGGGGGGGGGGGGGGGGGGCATACATGCCAGAAGTGACATTTGGGGTGTGGCAGGGAATCGTCATTTGGCTTGTATACTCCGTGACCGTGAGCCATTCTGCCTTGTGAAACAGTTTTAAAGCTCAAGCTGAAATATTTGACCTTTTCATACAAACTGGAACTGAAACAAAAGCATTGCCATTGATGCCATTGTGATGAGCGTGTTGTGCGTTTCCCTCAGATACCCCAACATATCGTGTGAGTTGCTGACGTCTGATGTCGGGCAGATCAACGACCGCCTGGGGGAAGATGAGGGGCTCTTGATGAGACTCTATGGCTTCCTACAGAATGAGTCCCCACTCAATCCCCTACTGGCCAGCTTCTTCAGCAAGGTCCTCAGCATCCTTATTGGCCGCAAGCCAGAACAGGTAATCCATTCTGTGTCCAGTCGAGGCAACTGAGCTTTATACAGCCCATTACACAGATTGTGCATAACAACATAATGTTGTGGATGTACTTGAGTGTTTTTTGAGAAGTCATGCCATGTATGAATGGCTAGCTGTCATATGGCTAATGTGGTTTTCCAAGAAAATATAAGGTTTGTATGTCAGACTCATCATACTTGTATACTCAAACTCAAGTTAGTATGCAGACTTGTAAAAACAGTGTATTCATAGGCATCCAGCAGTAGTTCAATACATTGTTTTTTTTAATTGTCCTCAGGACAACTTGGTGTTGCTTTTCTCCTTTAAATTCAGGGTTTCCCGCAGCGCTTTCCTGCTAAGGCGGCCGCCTTAACAACACAGGGCTGCCGCCTTAACTAGCGAATTCAATAAATAAATAAATAAATAAATATATTATGTATAGTGATATTCGCCGTATTACTCTGTCATGTTTTCTCCCTGTCATTCCAAACCGTAGCCGCTAGTCTCCCTTCTCTGTAGAACGCATACAAAAAATAAACTTTTTCAAATCGAGTTGGCCTATGCGCTCAGGCGACGCGCTCATACAGCTCAACAGAGTATTTGATATCAGGTCAGGTGCCACTGCCACGCATATCTCAGAGTGACTGCGAACACAAATAGCCTAAACCTAGCTAGATTTGACGACTCTCACAGGAATGGTTCTCCGTTGAATCTACCAAATGTGTGGGATGAGCGGCATAAAAGATAAAGCGCAACACTTTTGAGCGCTTTATCTTTTTTTTATCACTCGTCTACTATGAATGCATAGCCCACTGCATCTTGTAATGTGACAAACACTTGTGCCATCTAGCCTACAGCTAACAACAACTTGTGACGGCTATTCATTCACGTGTTGTAAAATACTGAAATTGTGAGGTTTACACAGGCTAGTTTAAACTTTAAACTGTAGCCTCTTGTCTCCCGTTTCATTCATCCCGACCGGGCGGGACGCACGTTTCCGTTTTGTAGAAATAATTCCTGAATGTTTTTGTTCAGAGCTGAACATGCAACTGTATTTGACAGATGACAGATTTGGGTGCTAGTGACAAAATATTAGCGTTCAATGCGGTACGATCTCGCTAATTATGTTTTAAAAAGCATTAAAAACGTTCCGGCTCTCTTATGCTATATGAGCAACAGGCACGCACAATATACAGCTTCAATCAAAGAATTAGGCAAACTGTTCAATTATGAACTAGCTCTAATTTAATTAAAAGCTTTTTAATGAAGACGAAGAGTGCCTTGGATTTCTTCAAAACTTTTCAATCAAAGAATTGCAGCTTTAGGCTACTAAATCACAATTCACTAACTTTACCATACAGTCGCAATGTTACATTTTCATACAGTTTCATCTTTATTTCATGGTATATTCTAAAATATCCACCATTACAAATATTCTTGGTTTTAATAGAATATTATAATATTGACTGGCTTTAAAATATATCCTATGGTGCTATGCTGAGCAGTGCAAATGTTTTGAAAGATACAAAAGGCCCTGTATTGGAGTTGTAAACTTACACTTTTAAGGTATAATATTGTCAAAGTTGTGTTAATGATGTTTAATTGGTTGCTGATACAATTAAATCTGATACAATGAATGTGAAATCCAGGTATATTGCTGTCATTACTGTCAAAATTCAACATTTTCAACATTAATGAAATGCTGACAGCCTACTAAATTTTTACTTCAGCTGACCTCCTTGTCTTAAAGTAAATCAGAAAAGAAGTTATTTAGACAAGTGTGTGCTAGACTGCTCCTGTAGCCAACAATCCCCTCTCTACCCTTTGGGAATTGAACTGTTATATGATCCTTGGTGATGTAAATTATGAAAACCTCTTTCTTTGGTTGGTCTTGATGCGGCCTTGACTCCTTTAAGACTCGGATTCGACTCCAACTTGCTTCCTAAAAGACTCGGTCGTTGTCACTCGGTCTCGGCTGCAGTTAAACCAACGGTCTCGGACCCCCCCCCCCCATCGTAGGACAGTGGCGGCGATGCGGCGGGGACGCTACGGCGACGCCCCCTTCCCCTGGACAGACACCACCTTAACTAACACATTTTCTGGGGGAAACCCTGAAATTGTACTGTTGCCTTGAATTTGATACCTGAATTTCAATACTGTTGCCTTTATCTAAAAAAGGTTTTAATACCTGAGATTCAAAAGGTTAAACAAATATTTTACGGTTGCCAATATTGTATCCATTTTTGTGTGCTTACAGTCTCAACCTCCCTCACCTCCTTTCTACTTGGCTGTGTGTTTCTGTTAGATTGTGGAGTTTCTTCGAAAGAGGGAGGACTTTGTGGATCTCATGATCAAACACATAGGCACCTCTGCCATCATGGACCTGCTGCTGAGGATGCTCACCTGCATTGAGCCTCAGCAACTCAGACAAGATGTTTTAAACGTGAGCGCTTCTCCTTATGTATTCCTCCTGCTTCTGTGTGGCTCTGCAAGTTCAGGTTTCCGTTTAACGTAAAGTTCCCATCTCATGAAGATATGTTGGTGTTTGAATAATTGCTTTGAATTAAAGGTATGATTTGTAAAATGATTGATTTTATGAGTTTTGATGCTTTGTGAGCCTTGTGAATATAGTGCTGCATTGTTCCAGTGTGCTATTTGCAGTTCCTCAATTGTCCCTTCTCTCATTTTGTCCCCACAGTGGCTTAATGAGGAGAAAGTCATCCAGCGTCTAGTTGACATGGTACAGCCATCTCAGGATGAAGATGTGCGTATTGGCTGTCCTTTACACCCTTCCTCATGTATTTCCATCTTGTGCCGTTTTTCCTGGTTTATCTGACTACTGGCTCTTGTCTCCCCGCAGAGGCACTCAAACGCGTCTCAGTCTCTGTGTGAGATCATCCGGCTGAGCAGAGATCAGATGTTCCAAGTGCAGGGCTGCTCAGAGCCGGACCCTTTGCTGGCCACACTGGAAAAGTACGATTGTCTCCGTTGTTTCACATTGTAATGTCAACTGACCGACTGTCGGTTGTGCTTAGACTGTCATGATGTTGATCTGGTATTTCTAGGTCCATGTGGTCAGAGTCATACTTCATCACTTTAACTCTTTAGGATGGAATGTAAAGTCCTCTCAAGGGAGTTTGATTAAAGTACCAGCTCACACAACCCACTCGTTAATATATTAAAAGAAACAAGGAACCGAAGTTGTTGCGTTGCCCTCATCAGTATATACGGGTGCTGCAGCTGCTACCTAAACATAGACCACGAGGCTGACAAGTTGCAAATTGTGTGTAAATAAAAACACACACTATGCATATTAACTTATTACAATACGCTTTAATTTTTAATTGTTGTCATACCGGTTTAGTACTCGGATGTTTTGACCAACAGCAGTAAATTACTTGCTGTGCCATGCCTTGCAAATAGTTTTTTTTAACCACACTCTATTTTTGGCTCAGCAACAGGGTTTCAAAACATCTTTGGTTTGAGTGAGACTGATACAGTACGCTGGCTGTGATATGTTGAAATAAAAAGTTAAATGCTAGGAACTGTTTTCTGACCACTTTAAATGATTTATTGTAGGCAAGAAACATTGGACCAGCTGCTGTCCAACATCTTTGACAAAGAGAAGAACGAATCGGCCATCGTCAGCGTGATCCAGATTCTGCTCACGCTCTTCGAAACACGGAGACCTGCGTAAGGCCCTCCATATGTGTCTCAAAGTTATGGCATCCCTGTCATAGTTCTGTTCCCTCATATGTTCCTCAAAGTTATGGCATCCCCGTCATAGTTATGTTCCCTCATAGGTGTCTCAAAGTTATGGCATCCCTGTCATAGTTAAGTTCCCTCATATGTTCCTCAAAGTTATGGCATCCCCGTCATAGTTATGTTCCCTCATATGTTCCTCAAAGTTATGGCATCCCCGTCATAGGTATGTTCCCTCATATGTGTCTCAAAGTTATGGCATCCCCGTCATAGTTATGTTCCCTCATATGTTCCTCAAAGTTATGGCATCCCCGTCATAGTTATGTTCCCTCATATGTGTCTCAAAGTTATGGCATCCCCGTCATAGTTATGTTCCCTCATATGTTCCTCAAAGTTATGGCATCCCCGTCATAGTTATGTTCCCTCATATGTTCCTCAAAGTTATGGCATCCCCGTCATAGTTATGTTCCCTCATATGTGTCTCAAAGTTATGGCATCCCCGTCATAGTTATGTTCCCTCATATGTTCCTCAAAGTTATGGCATCCCCGTCATAGTTATGTTCCCTCATATGTTCCTCAAAGTTATGGCATCCCCGTCATAGTTATGTTCCCTCATATGTGTCTCAAAGTTATGGCATCCCCGTCATAGTTATGTTCCCTCATATGTTCCTCAAAGTTATGGCATCCCCGTCATAGTTATGTTCCCTCATATGTGTCTCAAAGTTATGGCATCCCTGTCTGTTGTTTGTTATGGTATCCCTGTCTGTTGTTTATGCTGCTGAGCTGATTGGAGGTTCCTTGTTGGTTCTGTTGACTTCCCACATGTAGCTTTGAGGGCCACCTGGACATGTGTCCTCCAGGCATGAACCACCCCTCCTTCTCAGTCAACCAGAGCATCCTGGAGGCCGTCAGGCCTCGACTGAAAGACTTCCACCAGCTACTCCTGGATCCTCCCAAGGTGAATGTTGTGAATATTACTTTCATTTTGAATGAATTATGCCATCACAAATTGTTTCCACCTTGTTTGTCTAACTTAACTATTCTGAATTCAGATTAACTGAAGACATTTCCAAGATCTCTCCAACTTTGTCAGGAAATTAGCCTGGTGTGAATCGTCATTAACTCTTATCTTGTGTCTTCAGAAAACACTTATGAAAACCACTTGGGGAGTCTTGGACCCTCCGGTGGGCAACACCCGCCTCAATGTGGTGCGACTGGTGGCCAGTCTCTTGCAGACCAATACGCATATCATAAACCAGGAGTTGATTAACCTCAACACTCTAGGAGTCATACTTGTAAGTGGGACATTGGGTGTTAACATTATTGTCTAATTATATTATTATAGAATGTATTGTTGTAAGGATGAATTCAAATGCTCAGTTATTTGTAGCAGCATTACATTCTTAACTCGTGCCACTTTCTATCCTTACAGGATATGTACTTTAAATACATATGGAATAACTTCTTGCACATACAAGTAGAAATTTGCACTGCAATGATCTTAGCAATGCCTCCAGCCCAAAGTGAAACTCCCGAAATTAACAGAGAGCAAGACCAAGAGCCTGTCAGGGAAAACCACCTCATCAAACATGTGAGAAGTTCCCCCATTTGTCCTTGTATTTATGTTGCTGCTTGATCATGTCTTATTGATTATTAAACCAAAACAATTGTTTTTGTTCCTTCCCATATGCAGCTCTTTCAGAAGTGCCAGTTACTACAGAGAATCCTGGATGCATGGGGCTCGAACGAGAAGGAACAGTAAGTGGAGTTGCACTTCAGTAA
The DNA here is from genome assembly GCF_963854185.1 of Sardina pilchardus. NCBI lineage: Eukaryota > Metazoa > Chordata > Actinopteri > Clupeiformes > Clupeidae > Sardina > Sardina pilchardus. The sequence goes on from NC_085003.1 coordinate 19,299,308, forward strand.
TAAGGACAAGAACAAAACTTAAGTATATATAGAGACATGTTCAGAAAGTATTGATTTGATAATGTTGTACAAGGCTTAAAATCCTCAGGCACTGTGCAGAAATTCAGGTGTTGACCAGGCTGTTTAAGATTTTATACAATTTATGCAATTATATTTTTTGACTATTTCTGATAATATGAGGCACAGAAATGTCCTTGCTTTAAAGGGACATTTCACCAATTAGCATTAAGCTTTTTATCTTTAGAAAACCAGTCATGTTTCAGTTTGCCTTGAGATGGGAGAAATACGGATTCAAAGAAACCCATGAATAGGACTTCCTGCTTTCAATGATGTAAAATTATGATTTTTACATCATTGAAAGCAGGAAGTCCAACATTGAAATCTGTATTTCTCCCATCTCAAGGCAAACTGAGGGAATGATGCATGACTATTCAAAAACATGACTGGTTTTCTAAAGATGCAAAGCTTAATGCTAATCGGTGAAGTGTCCCTTTACTCCCTGTGTTGCACCATAGTCACACTAACTGATGTGTGGTTTATCTGGAAGAGATGATAAAGAGCTGTCTCTCCGCTGTTTTTCAGGGCCGAGGGTGGACGTCGGAGAGGCTACATGGGCCACCTAACCAGAATAGCCAACTCTATCGTGCACAATGGCGACAAGGGCCCCAATGGGGCTCAGATCCAGCAGCTCATCTCAGGTGAGAGATCCATCCTCTGATGACCGCTAGTGATGGGCCATTGTAACTGTACGTACACACCGCCGGCGACTTGAGCTTCCATAAGTTCTGGGCACCCTGTCAAGGACGCCGTAGGAAGCTTTGGATGCTTTGGCCACTCTGACATGGTAGCATTCTATGTTCGTTGCTGGTCGTTTGGTTGCTGAACCGCGTCATAGCTCATTACCATAAAGTTGAGCCACTTTCAACTTTCTCTGGTCGCTCAAGACGGCCAAAATGCGACGCAGACGGATTGGTCGCTGCTGGCAGCTGAGAGAAGCCGGCTTCCATTGAAAATGAATGACTTCCGGAATCTTTAGAAGCTCAAGTGGGCGGCGGTGTGAACGTACAGTAAAGCTTTTGCCTTACTCATATGCCCATCTTCTCATCTTCTCATCTCTCCAGAGCTTCCAGAGGATGACCGAGAAAGATGGGAATCCTTCACTTCTGGCCAGCTATCAGACACGAATAAGATTAACACTGTAGACTTGGTGAGTGTTGTTGAAGTCATGAACAAAAGTGGACATGGTGTTGAGTCTGCTATAATGTGGGTCCACTGCGCACACACTGACATATGGGGTGCTCCTTTTTACAGCTCAAAATGGCAGCCAAAGTAATTTAGAATTAAGTAATTTATATTTCATTGGATGTTTATTTTGAGTAATATTATATGTTGAGTATATGCTATATTTTTAGGTAACCTCTGCGAAGACTGCAATTTTTGAATTTGATTTCATGCCTCTATTGCCGTTGAACTATCTGATTTGTAAAATGATTTTCTATTTCCTTTTTATAGGTTAGCACAAACCACATTCACTCATCCAGTGACGATGAGGTAGATTTTAAGGACGGTGGATTCCACCAGGACTCCTCCCTGCAACAAGTAAGTCTGTAACTGCAAGAGCGATCAATCTTCAGTGTCATTTATTTCATATCTTCCGCTCAAATATTTAATACACTAGTCTGATAATGGCTAATTGAGCACAAGCTAAAATTAAACGAATACCCCCCAAAAAACATGTTTTGCATATTATAGCAGTAACCATGAATGTGCATGGATACATTTCTTTGTTCATCAATGGAAAACACATGAAAGCTTTTTATAGTGTCAAGACTATATCATTATCGTTGGTCCTGGGTTTGCCAGGCCTTTTCTGATTATCAGATGCAACAAATGACGTCCAATTTTATTGAGCAGTTTGGCTTCAATGACGAAGAGTTTGCAGATCAGGATGATGTCGTGGAGTGAGTACTGACCATACGTGGTTTTTTTCTCCATATTCTTCCACTCTCCTTCCCTTCTGTAAATGCTCAACAGAATGACCAATTCTAGACTGTGTTGGCACAGATGTTATCGGTTACTTAAAGTCCACAGGAGCCTAAAAATTAAGTGGTGCCATACCGAAGTGGTTCCCTGAAAAACTCCTGACAGTCTTGTAGTTCCTTTTCACCATTTTTCTTTTCTAAAAGGGTGTGGGCTGCAAAGCTGTAAACTGTACATGCAACAAATCACATTCCGGGTGCTTGAGAACTTTGTGGTGTAGAAGGATAATTCTTCTTTTTCTCTGATTGCTTGAAAGAATAATCAAGGCAAATACATTATAGTGTGGGTCTTCTCTTTATTTTCATTGTGGCTAGTAGAGAATACAAATTGGCCAGAACTTCACCTGTTGAAGGTATAGAATCATTGAATCAACATTTTTGCCTTTAGTTGGGTTTTGGTGAATCCTGCCTTGAATCAGAGGGTGGCACTTTTGGCTTTACTTGTGAGATATGTATTTAACAGAAAGAATACATAAGAACGTGATTATATTCCAAATAAGCTTTAAAGCAACATTAAAGCGCTTTTCCTCTGTCCCATCCACGCTATTTGTTTATCCAGCAAATGACGATGTCCACAGAGTATTTTGCATGATTTTATGAAAGTATGATGTATTTCAACATCAAAGCAAGTCAAATTTGTAGTTTTTGATGTCTGATTCCATCAAACTACTGATTGCTACCCGATCTGGTAAACTTACGTAGTGCGGTTATAGCTGATAGAGCACCGCGAAGCGAATACAGAAGTGCCGTTCACCCTGTTACGAGGTGATGAGCCACTGAAATGATTTTGGAAACATTACTTTAGGGTGCAAAACCTCTTTAGTGTTGCTGTAAACATACTTCAGCTTGTTTCAGTTACATTGTGAGCAACATGACTGTTTTATATGGTCTTGTTTGTAAAGCTCCATTAAGTATTGAAAGCTGAAATAAACAAAATTCAACCTTCATACCAGGAGCCTAAACCATAAATCTGACCTTTGCTTGCCGCTTCAGTATGCCTTGGGTAACTTGATTCAGTGATCACCACTAGATCAGGTGCTGTTGGGTTAAAGGGTGGCATTCTGGGTGCAGCCGAGGGTGCATACATTTCTCTTCAGTGGCCTTCACTATTATTCTGAGCATTAGTAGTTTCTATGGTAACCTCTTATTTGTCCATTCTGAGCCATTCGTTAAAACTCTAAACTCTTGTCCTTTTGCAGTATTCCCTTTGATAGAATATCAGACATCAACTTTTCCTTGAATACCAATGAAAGTGTAAGTATGTAACTTCATCCTGATTTAATTTTGGAGGTATAATGTTTTTAGCTTAAAATGTGCATCCTCATTGTTTTTAACCTTCGGGCATACATTTGGTTCTGACAGCCTGATCTATTGACAAAGTTTATCAAATAATGTCCAATATTGAAGTAAAATATGAAAATTGAGCTGAAGTAGGGTCAGTGATAATTAGAAGTTGAACTCAGAGATTATTATGAATTTATTACTGTGACCTTTGATGGACTGTAAAGAACTTCCAATGAGAAGAAGTTGTCATGAGTCAGAAGGAATAGGAGAAACAAGAATTTTAGCAAAAATGCGACCATTCAGGTGGAGGTTTTACTGCATAAGTAACGTTTTTTTTTTTTTTTTACTTTATTTATAAGTAACGGTTTTGATAGTAAACAGTATGATCTGAACGAGTAATGTTATTTCCTCCACGCTCGTAGTCCCCTCTGAGAGGGTGAGAGCGATTGCGCTCAGGATGAGGTGAGGTCAGCTGTTGTAGCGAGGAGGTTAGTGTTGTCTGCACACTAGAGAAACAGATATTTACTGTAACACATGTTTTTGTCTGTTACGATCCTTGGTAGGGGGCAATAGGGTATCTCCATCCGTGTGTGTGCGCTCCGTGTGAATTAGGGATGCAGGGAAATTCTGGACCGAGACAACATATACTGTAAAATAACAATTTGGCCGATAACCGATGCCGATATCTTTCTTTGTTTGTTTACTTCAATTTTGTTGTTAATTATATAGAGTGGAATGAAAAATATTCATAAAAAAATCTAAACAAATTTTCTTTCATACCTTAATATTTACGTAGTGTAGAATTAATATGGCCGATATTGGCCAATACTATTGTTGGCCGATACGTATATCGGTACATCCCTAGATACAATTTATCTATTTATGATTGATCCAGAGGGAAATTGACACAATAACACCAAGCCCAAAACGCATGGTATTGCATTGTAATGTCGCAGGTAGGAACAAGGCCTTTCTGTTGGCTTCAGACTAATTTGATACCACCTTGGTGACCACAATAACACCAGGCCCAAAACGCATGGTATTGCATTGTAATGTCACAGGTAGGAACGAGGCCTTTCTGTTGGTTTCATACCACCTTGGTGTTAATTGGGTACCCACTGCATCGGAAATTGGCAAAAGTGGGAATTCCTACATCGTGTTACTTTAATATTGTGTGGCAAGGGTCTGGGGCCTTTTGATTGCTCTTGTTTTAAGATCCCTTTGTCCAAAGCAACTTACATTATATTTGAACTAAAGACCAAGAAAAGAAACACTGCAGGTCCTCTCTCCAATGCTCCCCGAGAACCTTAACACAGTTTTGTTATTGTTTGGGTGACGGGCGGCTCCCAGGTTTTTGTACAGTGTTCTCAGAGAAAGGAGAGCTAACGGATTGAACGTTTTTTATGTTAGAAATTGCCCTTACCCTACCTGTAATCTGTTGCATTAAATATCTGCTAAATATTTGGAGCATTTTTCCTGCTTTTAAACTCCATATCGAACAGGAAGTGACTAACCAGCAGATAGATCTCAGAATGACCTCAGAATGACTGGCAGCTTCTTTTCATGTTGTACATTGTGGCCGATAAGGTCTAGTTTAAATGTCAAAAGTGTCAAGTCACAGTGGCTTTCATTTTATGTTTAGTACTTTATAAACATTGGGAGGTCTTGGAAGGAATTTATAAAGTTCTTAAAATTGGACTAAATGTTCTGTAAGATCTAGTCCAATCAACTCAAGCATCCAAGTCGGCATTTCAGACCTTTTTTTCAAACTCTTTCAAAGCATTTCCATAGACTAGAAATAATGAAGACCAAGTTCGGCTCTAAAGCATCCATGCATGGCTATGCTAATATTAAGTATTAATTATTCTTGCTGATTTGTTCAGCAAAAAATTATTTGGACACTCTCAGTCAGCCTACCTTTTAGAGGGATGTCTTCACCTCTCACTGTCTTAAATCCCCACAGGCAAATATAGCGCTGTTTGAAGCCTGCTGTAAGGAAAAGATCCAGCAGTTTGAAGACACTGGCTCTGATGAAGAAGACATTTGGGACGAGAAGGATGTCACTTTTGCTCCAGAAGCCCAGCGACGTCCTCGGTATGGCACTCCCCCTCCTGGCCAAACCCCGCAATAGCCCTTCAGTCCTGATTCATATTCACCCAAAGCCAACACATTCATATCACAGTATTTATCTCCCTCAACAATGGAATTCTCTTCTCTGATTGGCTGATGGGGTGGCCATTAACTTCGTATAACCTGCTACCTTTGAAGTAGTTCCCGTATCACACTTGAATATTAATTCGCCAAACTCGTTGCGAAGTTTAAATGAACTGTCACATTGCATCCAAGCTGAAATACAGATGTGCAGAACCATAGTAACATTGTAGCATATGACGGAGGTGGATTGTAGCTAGTTGGATGCCATGTAGGCCTAGGCTATAAAAGTATCGATCTTTCAAAGTTAAAGTTAATCAGAATCCTGGGATATGCCCGCTTGACAACGGGAGAGATAGAACTAACGACTGGCTTTTGGCCATAGCAACCAGCCATTTAGAACTAACGACTGGCTTTTGGCCATAGCAACCATCCATTTAGAACTAGTAACGGCAGTTTTGTCCTGCAAGTAGAAAGTTGATATGTGGCGGAAAGTAGTCCCACAGTCAAGACAGTTTTAGCGATGTTAACAGACGCAACGGTGGAATAAAACTATGTTCTAAATATACAGGTTATGAATACAAACGGGAGATAAGCGGGATAACGGCCTTCGAGGTCGACCGGTTCGATGGAAATAATGGCACGGCGGAGGTAACTCCGTCTCCGTGCTTCGCACGTCGCCGGAGTACTAGACCTCCACCTAGCCATTATTTCCATCGAACCGGTCACCTCGTCGGCCGTTATCCCTTACATGTTTCCCTCTTGTTAACGTGTGGCTCTCTCTGTGGTAGGAGTTCTGGTAGCACTGACAGTGAGGAGAGCACAGACTCTGAGGAGGAGGACGTGAAGCGCGACCCCTTTGAGCCCAGCAGTGCCACCACAGACGACAGGATGGAGGTGGACACGGGTAAGACTGAAGCATCTCCAGGAGACGGCAGTCTCAAGCAAGCCATGGGTGTTCCAAAAAGCGCTCAAATAGGTTTCCCCCATCTTGCGCCAGGTCCCGTGTGGACGGCCAACTTTGACGATATTCCCATGGATACAGGGAACTCTGCGGGGGCTGCTGGAGCTGCCCCCTCGTCCACCACGGGGACCATGTCTGAGCCCACTGGCTGGAGCTCACCTGCTGCTGCCCCCACAGCGCGCGACACAGAGACAAGCTGGGCTGACTTCTCCAGTTTCCCCCCCTCAGTCAGGTGAGCGGTGCTCCAGCCAAAAACATGCAAATTAAGTTATTGTGCTCACACGAGCGGCCATAAACTACGCTTTTCAACGATATGTATATCGAGGGTATTACAAAAACTATCGCCAAGATAACGGCATCCAAAGTTGACATGGTTCTCCCGTCACGATATGCCAGAAGAGGAGGAAATCACCTTTTAAGCGGCGTGGACAACGGGAATGACAGCCAATGTGTTTAATCTTTCCGGGATTAACAGTCAAAACTTATGTTTTTCCATGAAATTTGTTCACGATATGAAACTGTAGACAGTTTACTGTCGAATTATGCGTAAACGTGAAATTCAATATTTTAACCCTGAAGTTTGTTTTGTGGATTTTCTCAATATAGCATTGAGCGCAAAGCGACTGATTTTGCTTTGCAGGGTCACATATTCTACACTAGGGCTGCAACGATGAATTAATTAGTTAATCGATCGTTTAATTAATTTCTAATTATTTTGGTAATCATTTTGGGAGATTCCTCTGACTGCAGATTATCATTTGTATTTTAGCTTTTGGCTCCGTTCAAACGTGGCATCTTTTGTGACCAGAAAAGCTGACCAGGGTTCTTTATCAGTACAAAAAACACTGGCAGCAAAAAGCAGTTGAGGGAGTCTTTTGGGGCCATAAGAATTTGCTGCTACCTGCTCCATTTGAGCTTGTTTGCTTGTTGTCAAAACAAGGCATTTTTGGACAGAAACTTGGGCTTTGGGTAACACTGATGGGTAACACTCATTTTCGACATTTTGTAGATCAAACAACTCTACAATTAATTGAAAATGTAATAGACAGATTAATCGACTATGAAAATAGTCTTTAGTCGCAGCCCTACTCAATACTAATACACAATACTAACGTTGCCAACATGGCTCACTAGCTGGGATTCCATCCAACTGCACATTTTGACTACTCAAATGAGACATCCTGAATGAATGTTTAAAATTGTCACACATTTCTTAATATGAAAAAAGTGTCCTGCTCTCCTGTGCACTGCAATGTAAATGGGTCTGTAAATGGCAGACCTTGTGTTGTGAATGTGTTATTTCCCATTTATTTTCAATATTTCTTTGTCCTTATCAGAATCAAAATCAGTTTTAATTGGCCAAGTATACTTACATATACAAGGTTTTTGACTTCAGTAGATGTTAAAACTCTCAGTACATTCAACAAGTAGACAGGTAGTGGTGCAATAGACATAGCAACATTCAAACAGTAGTAATATAGACACAGACTGTACAATAGACAACAATCACATAGGCACATAGACACCACACAATATCCAAAATACAATATCCAAAATACAACATACAAAGGCATAGTATCAGAACAGTACACATGAGGTGGTGTGTATAAAGTGCAGAAGTAAAGTGCAAGTGTATGCATGTAATGAGTGCAAGATGCATGTGGGTTGATGTGTGTGTAATGTGAGGGATAAGTTGGTGAATGACCAAGGAGAGGGGATGGCCCCAGTTAACTGCCTACTACTACTGTACAACTACACACGTTCTTGAATTCTGCTTTCTGGCACTGATCTTCATGTCCCTTCGCCACCCTTTCAGCCCCAAAGACCCACTGAGATGCAGCTCGCCGGTGGCCATGGAGACGAGCCTAGAGACCGTGGACCCTCTGGGTGTGAACGCACCCATGCAGTCTGAAGGTGAGCCATTTATCTTCAGGTGTCCATGGTCATGCCAGGTGCAGTACTTCATTCTCCACATGTAACTCAGCATGCTGAGTATACCTGTTCACACAATAAGCCTGGGTGCTTCACTGGATACTTGCTTGAGACTTTGTTGAGAAAGTAATATATCTGTCATTGAATTTGTTTTGCATTTAAAACATTTATTGGCAGTTTTATATTATATCTATAAAACTGTATCTTAATATGCTAAAACTATGTGTTCATAAAGTTGTTTTGGTTGAATCAACTCTTGATAAAAGGGGGGGGGGGGGGGGGGTGTAATTTCCAAATTGCCAATTGGTGGTCTAAGATAACTCCAACCAAATGAAATTGAAAGCAAGCCACCCTGACGTGTGCTCCTCCCTGGTGCCCCCAGCAGCAGAGCAGTGGCCTGAAGAGGCGCTCCCCTCTGGGCCCAAAGCTGCGTCTGCAGGCGGCTCGGATGCGGAGGAGGAGCCGGCCGGGGACCGCGTCACGGAGACGGTCACCAACGGCTCCATGAAGGAGACGCTCAGCCTTACTGTAGATGCCAAAACTGAAACTGCTGTTTTCAAGAGGTGAGTGACCAAGTGCTGAGAACTCAGGAGGGGAAAAACACCTCCTGTGCCTTTTCTGTTTTTCGCTTCTTTCTCTCGCTCTCTTCAGTGTCACCAAACATTCCCTCTCTCCCTGCTATAACACGGCCATTCACTTCACTGTGCATGTGGACCTGCCCTGTCTCTGTGTCCGAGCTTTGTCCCCATTCCCCACCCCCACAACGGGAGCCAGCCAGGTGGCAGAGACACCGTCCCCCCTATCTGAAGGGGGACGGGATTTTTACAGTGAGCTACTATTGTAGCAAATTGCATCTGTTTCCTAAGGGCCCACATTTACAGATGTTTGTGTGTGTTTTTTTTTTCTTTTTCCTTCTTTCTTTTTTTGTAAATAAAGAGAGAGAGAGAGAAAACAAACTGTCCTTCACTATCTTTCCAATTCTTTTGAGAACTTGCACCACTTACAATATGAGCTTCCTCTTTCTCTTTGGCGTGCGTGCACGTGGCTTCAGAGTGTTGAAATCTTATCGGTATGTACAGCCAATTGGGGGGGCTAAACCATCTGCCGTGTCTGTTTTTCTGTTGTCCGTTCCTTTGTTTGTTACTCCCAGTGTCAGCCACTAATTGATTTATTTATTTTTATATATATATATATATAAATTGTATGTACATATAATTTATATATATGCACACAAACACATTTATGTAACATTCTTTTTATGTTCTTAATGGTTGTTTCTTCATGTCCATTTGCATGTTAAGAGTTGTCAGTGACTCAAACTGGCCATAGGCCTTCAGCTGTAACCATTTCTGCTCTCCAAGTATTAGCCTAGTGAATGATGTATGCAGCCTATCCTCCACAGAGGACAGGGATGCCTTTTTAAAATGTTAAATAAGACTGGCTGCTTGTATGTCAACGGCAACGCCATAAACACATAAAATTATGTATCGTTGCTTGCAGTTCAAAATGATAAGAACAAAACTGAGTAGGTGATATTTCCCATAAATTGACAGAAAAGTAAAGTATTAGTTTGTAGAATATTGTACTGTAAGTGTTTCTGCCTCGACATAAATTCATGTACAACTGATCTTGTTCACCTGTAGATTCCTTTGCTAATTCTCAAGCTCTAAGCTTTGACTTCCCTTCATTTTTCAGCTTACAAGGGCGCAGACAATCCGGGTACACATACAAATACACTGAATAAAAACATGTATTCCTCTTGTCTGCCACATGGGGTCCCCAAGTGTAATGATCTTGGAGGACTGGTGGTACCTGGTGAATCTTTTGGGTCCTATATCTCATCAAACCAGAGCACTTACATGTCCAGCTTTAGGACCCATGAGTGAGCTTTTAATGCATTGTGCAGTACAGTTGAACAAGGCCCCATGCTATGGATACATGTTAACAGTGAAGAAGAAATGTACCAAGTCAAATATCATATTCCCTGACTTTCACTGAATAAAGAGATGAATTTACCTGAGAATAAAGAAAACAGGCTCCCAATAGGCAGAACACAGGCAAAAGTGCCACCTGAAAAACATTCCATCACCTAAAATAGTCCCAGTACTGGAGATGAGCGTAATGGTTCAATTATGTGATAGAAGTAAGGTAACATTTTAGATTACTCTAGAATTAACATCAGCTAATCTGCTTGAACACATTTATTTGCTGTAAGTGGACATTTGAGAACATTTCTTAGAAGGGAAACAAAGGGAAGTCAAACGGTCAGATCTCTGGTTTTAGAGACGGGGGCCACAAGGGAAGGGCAACAGGAAAACTATTTGTTGTACTCGACTTGTATTGTGTCAGCAACTCCTACGGCTTAATACTCTACAAGCTTCTGTGCCACGTCTACGTTAAGGGACCATTTTTATAAAATAAAACGTATCGGCTGACGTATTAGCGGCTGTTCATTATGATTGTGAGGCAGAGCTGGATAGCTGGCGTGTGGGCTACTGAGCATACCACTCATCCCGTTGTCTCTGCGTAGCCTAAACCAAAGCTTGTTTACCTGGCCCAGTGTTCCGACTAAGAATTGGCATTGGAACTGAATAAACCCCAATCAGATGGAACTCCCTAAGCTTCTCTCCATTTGCTGTACCTTGTGTTGCCTGCTCTTCATGTTGGTTCACTCAACTCCATCTCATCACCCTTCATCTGCACCCATTTGCTTTGAATGTGGTCTGTCCCCATTTTTTGCATGTCTTGTCTGTCGGGTTAAAATCATGAGGGGGAAGGGTTTAGCCAGTGTGTAAAAAGACCACCGTCTGAATGTGTGACCCTTCCCGTTTATAGTAAGGAAGAGAATTTACCTACCTCTGAAGATGGATCCGCCAAGTACGTTGTAGGTGAGAGTGGCGAATCTAAGAGCCCCTGTGCTGCTGCACAGCCTGTTAGCAACTGTCAGAAACCAGGGTAAGCCTCAAACCACTCCAGCTAGTGTAGTTTACATCACATGTACTGATGTTAAACTATTCACTTTTTTTTAATTACACAGCCTGCACTACACATGCACTGACCTTCTGTTACCTTTTTTTATTTATTTCTTTAAAAGTGCTAATTTCGTAGAAGAGAAGGCAAAAGTTCAGAACGAGGCTGTCAATGGTCCCCTTGAAGAAACACCAGTCAAGGATGAAGCCAAGTAAGTCTGCAGTCTTTTCAGAATCGTTTAGGAATTAATTGGATTTAGAAACAGGCTAAACAGGGCATACAGAGGACCTCGCCTCCCAATCATTTTTTATAGTAGAGGTTAAGTTGCAGGTTGCAGACGACAGTTGTGTGTCCATGTGCTCAATCACCTTGCTTTCCCCCACAGAACAGAGCAGTGTGTGCCCTCACCAGACGCAGCCGTTAACGGGCCGGTGTGATGTGATGCGGTGCGACTCTGCCCGCCTGCTCCTGCCCACGCTCGCGCTCTCCAGAAGGGGTTGGCCAGGAGGGGGCAGTGCCAGCCTGGGAGCCTGGGCGGCCGCAGGAGCCACCCACCACCCCTCCTCCTCTCCCCCCTCAACCCAACTTCACCAGATCAGGACCAGCAATATTCATATTAGACAGTTGTACAGAGAGTTTGAACTGTATGGAGAGAAACATACTCTAATTTTTTTCCTCTTTTTTTGCATTCATTTATAAACTGTTGTTCTTATGAGGTGATCTGTCTATCTTGCCACTCAAAGTTAATAGTAATGTTGCTATAGTTAAAATGATTGTATGAATAAAATATTTTATAAAAAGAAAACATGTATACAGAAACAAAATATGAATTACTGAAATATACCAATTGGAACACTTGGTGTGGCCAAATTGTTTTTTGCTTTGATTTTTTTTTTTTTTTTTTTTTAAACAGGGCTTTTTTTCCCCCTCTTGCACAAATCTGGTATTCTGAGTAAAAGCAACACTTACAGTGAAATGTTAATTGGCAACCTATGTTGGTCTGTTTTATTCATGAGGCTGTTATTAGGGGAAACATAATTTTACACATTCAGAAAGATTTATTTTGCCACTGGTATTATTTGTAAATGTTTCTTGTATCCTTTCATGAGCAAGATAGGGGGGAACAAACTTTGGAATAGTTTTTAACTTAATTTATTATGAAAATTTAGTTGTAATATTCTGTTACTAAGAGCCATACACATGTCCTCCCCTACCCTTTCCCCTGTGATCACATTAAACTGTACAAACCCCCTGAAGGAAGAACTGTAGAGGGTGTTCTCCAGTTGCATGTAGCTAGCGAGTTTAACACTTTCTATTGGCTTGTGATGATTGGATCTTACTGTTTTCCAACTGTTCCTGTCTCACTGAAGTCAACCTCTCCACTTGCAAAGTTTTCTGGGAATGTAATGGATATTCCTGAAATGCTTCAATCATGCATAAATCATTGACTTTGATTTCTTTTACTTTTTTTCTTTCATTTTTTTTAATAAAAGGGCATCTGTGCCAGAAAGAATAGGAAAACATAATTTCTATATCCTTTCAGTTAAACATGTCAGTGATTAGGTTTGGGTTTGACCTATTTTGGTTTGGCCATGAATGCATTATACCCTTAAGTACATGCTCTTGTCAATGTTGTCAAGGGTCTATAAGCACTGAACAGTGCCAGCTCATCAGTGATGGGTTTTGGTAGTATGGTACAGGATTCGTGTGATTATAATGGCATTAGGTTTAGTTGGAACTCGCTGCCAGATGTATTATGAAATGGTTGTTAAATTACCATTGTATGTCAGAGCCTGTCTTTTTCAGTAACTTCCCAGTTTCCTGAAACTGGTAAGCTTTATATTATGTCTAATCCTCCCCATTCACTTGTGTAGAATCTCAGGCAAGCAGCAGATAACTAGAAGGTAAGATACAAACTTTAATGTCTGAACATTTAACTGGATTACATCACTCCAAAACTATCAGCGAGCAAGGGGAGACTTTCAGAACTCCAGCCTCACAGTACTAGGCGCCCTCTGCTCCACCACCTTCAGGCTTTCTTTGCTTCTCCCCACCAGAGACTCGCCTGACACCACCTGCAGACCAGTACATTTGATCAGGTTGGCTTCAACATTGGAACACAGTCATTACAGAATGTTTACGGATCATCTCACTTACAGTCTTAAGCAGTCCAGACCCTGTGTGCTTGGAACCTGTTAAGAACAGATGAAACAAAGAAGTGTTAAGTGAAGACACCAATTTACTGGATAGCAGGCATAAGTGACAACACATTCCTTATGCTTGATACAATCAGTGTTGAGTTGTGTGTTCACAGACGAGGGTGTGGTGTTGTGTGGTGTGGTGCATTACTTCTTCTCTGGGCTGCGTGTCTTAGGCACGGAACACTGTCTATCTTCTGCAGCTCAGTGCGGCTCTCTTTCGTTTCCACATTGGCAGTGGGCACAATCAGTAACTTGGTTGTGTTGGCTGTGCCCACAATCTGAAACCCCAACCAAGATGATACATTAAAGCATTGTAAGTGTCAAATAGATACAGCTACAAAGTAATACAAAGCAGAGAAAATGAGCGGGTTCTGCAATAACCATTAAGTGTTACATTTTTAAACCACTAGGTGGCACTTATGAGAGGACATGCAGTTCATTGAGTGGTAATAATAGGAGCAACACATGGAAATTACTAAAATGTTTCACACTTTGGACCCTATCACTAATAATAGAATCTGATATCTGCAAGAAGATGATTTATTAACATGAAAATTACAAAGCTTCAAAGCACTCAGCAACACACTAGTAATTACTACCCCTGTCTATCTTGCGTTTCAGTTAATGAATGCTAATGCTGAGCTGACAGGGAAAACAACCAGTTGACCCATAGAAGGGATATTATGTCAAATAACTGAATCCGTTTCCAGCTAGCGTGTGCACTGACCTGGTGAGTGGTCCGATTAATGAGTGCTGGAGCCAAGTAAGAGCTGAGCGACTGCAGGTCGTCACAGCTGCCAAACACCACGACGACGTCCTCCATGGTGCCGTCATAGATGCTCAGCTTGCGGTTCACCTCCAGGTCCACCACGTAGGCCTTGGCCAGGTGATTACAGATCTGCCTGTATGTCCAGCCCTGTACATGAGCATTGGGATACATCACACAACAGGTGAATATTCTACATCAACACATTTGACATATAGCCCAGCTACAGTATATTTGACATATAGCCCAGCGGCTATGATTTCGCACATTTTATACCACAGTATTAATATGTACTTGGCCGACATTTTAATTATTTTATTTATCCTCACAACTAGAGTATATGTCTGACCTTAAATTACTGTAACTTGAATTAACATGTTGTGTTGCAAAATTGCAAAACAATGAAACCAATTACTGATCAATGCCTGTTGCTCAGAGGGCTTTATAATCCTGCAGTGATTTACATAGAGTTCAGGGTATGTCATTTGAAGGACAGAATTATTGAAAAATCAGAAAGGAACATCAGAACATGTTAATGCAGTTTGATGGTGGTCCCGCAAACACTTTTGCTTATTTTGAAGATGAAGGAAACTTTGCAAATGAACAAAAATAGGTGATTCAAACATTAACATACCGTTATACCAATTCATGGGTTTCATCCGGTCCCTTTGCACAGGCGTATAAAATCAAGCATCTAGATTATGAATGCAGACTGCATGGAGCTTAATTAATACACCTGTGGAAAGGGACCTGATGAAACCCATGAATAGAGGAAAACCTTAATCCTTTCTGTACTCGTTTTACACTTTGACATGTTTTGTTCTTTTTTCTACTCATAGACACTCTGAAGTAAATAATGACCAACACAAATATAGCCCTGAAGACCCCTGTCTGTGCTTCACAGGTCACTGAGTTTCTGACTGCTGAAAGTTTTCCTGACCTGGTAGACGATGTGCTCCATAATGGCAGTCGTGCTGATCTTAACAGCCAGTGAGTGCCAAATCTTGTACTCCAGAGAGGGGAATTCAGGGAAGACATCAAAGGCCTCAAGCAGGGAGTCAATGGGAATTAAGCAGGTCTGGCAGCAGAGACAATCAGACAGATCTACATTCACACACATTCTAACAGACTGCTCGGAATTGGCTGCAACACCTATTCAAGTTTTCCAGAAAGCAAATTTCAAAAGCTTTGCACACACCAACCACAGGAGGTGCCAGCTGTGCGGAGAGCGGTGTACCTGCGTGGCGGTCTCGCTGGTGACGGTGACCTCCATGGGCTGCTGCGTGAGGCAGTTGAGCTCCCCCAGGATGGTGCCGCAGCTCCTGTAGTCCGTCTGCTGGTTCCGGTCCTTCCGCTTGTTGCCTCCCAGGTCTGGGCTGGACCCTGTGATCTGTCAGAACAAAACACTGCACTGACCAAACACTGGACACTTACCTGTACAATAATGTACAAAAGGCGTTTGAGGATGCAGTCATCCCGGAGAAGGCAATAGACATGACGCATTGTAGCATCATCTTCACATAATATAGTCAGGCTTAATTAGGGCCTTTTAAAGAGTGCTATACCACAGACTTTTGTTCTCTCTTTCTGGCCCCTCCACTGTATCACTTAAGGCATTTCATTAGGTGTTTGAGGATGCTGTCATCCCAAAGAAGGCAATAGACATGATACATTGTAGTATCTTCACATAATATAGCCAGGTTTAATTTGGACCTTTTAAAGAGTGTGAGACACAACACTTTTTGTCTCTTCCTGGCCCCTCTCCACTGTATCACTTAAGGCATTTCTTGACTATATATTTTTTAGATGAAACTAAAACTTTGAGAGTCGCTAGATTCTGTGTCATTAAGTCATTACTTTGCTGGCAGCAGCAAATGATCGGCAGCCTTTGATGGGTAATAGAATGATTATACACAGCAGACTGTGCAATGGCCATGAACTGA
Source organism: Sardina pilchardus (assembly GCF_963854185.1). Taxonomy (NCBI): domain Eukaryota; kingdom Metazoa; phylum Chordata; class Actinopteri; order Clupeiformes; family Clupeidae; genus Sardina; species Sardina pilchardus. Next base: position 19,315,558 of record NC_085003.1, read on the forward strand.
ACGAGATGACAAAAGAGACCATCCAGCCTTTGTGAAAGAGCTTCTCATTAGGCTTACACTTATCTATAGTCTACTGGTCAGATAACAAGTCTGTTGAGCAGTCCTGTGTTATTCTCAGTCATCTTAGTAATAAACCCAACCCATATCCATATCATTAAAGAGTACATGAAGTACTTATTAAGCTATATCAAAATAAAACTATTCACAGACAGACCTAATTAATGTGCCTGAGTGAATTTAGGAAACCTGTTGTATAGTCTGCACACTTAATGTGCACTTGGGTTATCACCCATTTTCAGATATACACAGGAGAAGTGTTAAATTCCTAGTGCTATAAATGGCCCATCAATAACCAAAGTACGAGCAAATTCTTCAATCATTCTTCTTCGTTGCTGTGGCCGTTTATGATCTGATCACTGATAACTAGACAAACGGCAAGCTCCTGTTGCTGGCCTGGCACCAACAGATAGTGTAGTGGCTACAATCAATAAGTTCTTCAGTCATTCCTCTTCGTTATGTTACCTTATGTTACATTGTCATCCCATATTAAATAAAGTAATGAACTATTTGAGAACACATTTTAAGAGGATAAACATATGTTGCCATTTCTGAAAAACACAGTTGCATTCTATTATTGTTTGTCTGGTCAAACTATGTTTATCAGATATTGTTCAAATGTCTGCTAATGCTTCTACATCACCCTCTCAAATTCTTAAAAACACATCCTCTTCTGCTACACAGACAGTCGGGTCATCCTCTCTGGACTGAATGTGATAAAGATTAAAAACTGACCAACAGTTTCTCCAGATTCCATTGTAATGTTTTAGACAAACACAAAATGTGTTTACCTCAAGAGGTCTTCAATATAAAAATAATAAGAACTTGCATTTTGCACTGCAAGTCCTCATTCTTGTCTATGTGAGGAGCTGATATTTAATAACCAGATCACATGGGAGGCAGATGCATGAGACCATGAGCGTAAGGGGACTATTATCCCCTGGCTGTCCAAATAACACATAATTGCACTGTCACGCTGTAATGTGTTCAAATTGGTAATATTGAAGCACCATTATAAGGTGGTCATAAATGACAAATCAAGTGTAATTTGCACATATTAATGGCTTTGCCTTATACTTTGTGTTGTTCTTTTCCTGTGCAATCTACAGAGTATGTCAGAGGAAGGCTGATTAATATCCAGATCAAGAGGTAAAAAAATTGGTGTGGATTTCACATTATATTTATCACACAAGCTGTTAATAAGGCATCAAAAGGGCAGATTCAATATTACTGTATATGTATAGGTATTCTATATATATAAGACGGATATACACATATGCATATCACACATAATAGAATCCCACTGAGCATGTGTGACATAAGCACTGAGATCATATAAATTATAGTGTATTAAATCCGGCCACTATTATCTCACTATTATGAGTCTCAGACATATATCATCTCCTAGGTGTGTCACGCTGCGTGTCACGACACTGTGAACTATTGGATATGCAATATCAATCCAAATGTATCAGTCACATACAACTAAATAGCTCGCTCAGGTGACTGACGCTGTTAGTCATCATCCATATGGGTTGTGTTCCAACGCCGGATCTGTTTTAAACACGTTTGTAAAATTACATTTCACGAGGGGCAATGAGGTGCTGAGGCTCTCACAACAGCATAGCAAATGATTATGCCATTAGAGCAGACAGAGAGCAGAGAACAGGCTTGTGGCATTAGGTCTGAGTTATGATATCTGTCTAACTAAACTGAATTAGCATGAGTCTTGATGCAACATTGCATTGCTAGTACAAGGACTTTATGTTTGCAAGTTAGGGATATAATTAAATGCCAAAATTACTAAAATCCTTCAACCCACGTACCTTGACCATGCCTGAAACAATTAAATGTATTCCACGTGGAGGATCTTTCTGTTGTATTATTACATCTCCGAAGTCAAAGAACAGAAGCTGTGCCACTCTCTGAAAAGTATGAATGAACGAATAAGTGAATGACCTCACACATGTCTAAAACGATTTTGCAGATCACAGTAGGATTGTTTGTGCCGAGCAAATGAGCCCAAATTTCATTCTATTTGTCAATTCTACCTTGAAGAAATTGATCTGTGAAGTGTCTTTGGAGAGCCATGGCAGACTCTGCAGGAGCTCCTCAGCTGTGGGCGCTGATATGGTCGGTGGAAACTTGGTGAGTTTCTTCATCTTAATCTCAATCATCTGCAGAGATACATAAAGTATTGTGTGACACACATGTCTGAATCACCTAATGGAGCCACTGCTCACCAAGGACAGAGCTTCCATAGATGAGTCTAGCATTCCATTTCTCTGAGCAACATGCCCAAGCATCTTGTCCTGAAGCGTACCTTCTGGAGCTTTGCAGCTTCTATGTCATCCAGGAGGCCCCCTGACATGAGTGAATGAATGGCGTCCCTCTCACTGTTCAGAACAGCCCGGATGGCCTGCCGGGTCTTGACTGAGATGGCGATCTCTGGATGGTCTCTCTGTAGGAAGCCTAGGAAAGAGACAGGCCAAACTAAGGACATCTTCCTTCTCCTCCACAGGATTACAAATCTGCTCTGATGTCATGACTTTGTAACTGCACATAATTTCCTCCGAAGCTGAGAGACTTGCTTTAATCCCACTCCATCTAGATTTCCTCAGGTCCTTCATAATGCACGGTCAATGTCTGTGATTTAAATGCTAATCAGGTGTATTATGCAGTCTGGAGGATGCCGACTTCACTTGGAGTTGAAGCTCTGTGTGGTGTGGACCAGTGTTTTATGTTGTTTTGAACAGAGATTATTAGATATTTTCCCCCAGAGAGAATGTTCTTTTCTCTTTGATTCTTTTTTTTCTTTTTGGAGAAATGACAATGGATCGGTGCATCTATCTATCCCTTCTTCCCCTTTTCTTAAGCCCTTATCGCCCCCTATAACAGACATCATCTTCGATGTCTTGTAATCTGTCCCATTTCCTTTGATGGCCGTAGCTGAGGATATTGGTGAAAAAGCACACCAAAGGCAAGTTTCCCTCTTCCAGGTGGAGGACGGGGTCTAAAAGAGACATCAGGCTGTGTAAGACTAGAATGACCTGACACTGGGAGAAGATTAGAGCCATTACCTTCTTACTTTCCCGTCAAAGCAGGTACCTGGGTACACCGGATACCCAACACAAATATGGTCCCACACGTATGAAATTATGACATTGTTCTCCTCGAACGGGAACATAGCTGGACCAAAGACGACCACTGAGGATAATTATTTATGTCCACTAGCTGCCATAAAGAAGGCCTTGCCTCTTTTTATTTAGTTGTCTTACCAAGTGCCCTCACTCCTTCCTGTCTGTTCTTCTCCAAAATGGATTTCAGTTCCTAAGAAACACAGAGTTAGCTACAGTACATGTGACCATAACAGTCCTATCATTTCATCAGGGTCATTTACAAGTATTAGTACCTTCCATTATTACCAAAAAGTATTGTTAGCTTGAACAGAGGACTAGTACTGAAGAGGATCACAGTTCATACAGGTTACTATGCTGAACATTATCTGATTTGGTTGACCTTTTAGCCTATCACCAATACATGTATGACATCAAGCACAAAATGGATAAATCCTCAAAAACAAGCATATAAATGCGTTTTAAAAATACATGATTTAAACTATCCAAAAATAATCTTCTGTTAGACCTTACTTCTACATCTGAATTAACTCAGACCACAAATAAACCAGTTCCTTTAAATTACCTAAATTAGGTTAATCTGAAAAACACAACTCTTATCAATGGTCAAATAGGTATGACACATAATCTCCATTTTTAATTCTCCACTCTCCATTTAACTGCAAATAAAGACAATAAGTGGACGAGCCCTAAATTTGACATCAAGTACGGTGCAGTAATCAAGATAATCACACTGTATGGCTTTATGTCTGATTTTCTACCTACCGTGGAGATGCTCTTGTCATCAGAGATGTGGTCAATGATTTTACTAATGTCCTCCTCACCAATAACGTAACCTTTTCCAATGTCGTATCCAAAGCTGAGTTGTTTACTTATTTGACGATTGGTCACCTTTATTAACTTGGGTATCACTATCTGGCCATTTAAAAATAATATGTGACAATGTAAACAGTGTAAAGAGAGACAGAAAAACACTATTATATTGAGCTGAAGCCCCAACATGCAGCTTCTTAACCTGTCATAACTCTGATACTTATTCATTACACGCAATTCAATGGATAATATAAAAATGACAGGAGAGTAGTGTCCAGCGTGATTTTACAATAGGAAGTGACATACCTTCACCAATCGCAATGCCCTGGTCAGCCGGAACATTTTAAACACCCGTACAATGTTAATCATCTGAAAGTTGATTTCGGACAGGCCAAACTGGGTTTCAATGTAGATATCGACACCAGACATCAAAATAATGAAGATATCAAACTGGTTCCAGTGATTGAAAATATATGCTCTTCTCATGGCCAGGGCCTGTGGAACATGATGAAATACTCTGTGAAGGCCAGTTGGAATCAGTTACTACAGTAGATCTATTCTCATCACACTCATATTAGTGCGTATACAGTGACACTGATCTTGGCGTAGGTGGGTAGGTAGGTAGGTAGGTAGGTAGGTAGGTAGGTAGGTGGGTAGGTAGGTAGGTATGTAGGTAGGTAGGTAACTTTATTCATCCCCAAAGGGAAATGATGGTGTTACAGCAGCAATTAATAACATGAACTTATATTACACATATACTGTGTACATACAAGTAAAAAATAAATACAATTGTATATTAAAGTCTCAGTGCAAGTGGTTGTAAACTGTAAACTGTGCATTGTTTCTCAGAATAAGATTCTCCTCTCACGGCACAAAGAGGAGTTATTGTAACTGGCAGTGGGCAGGAATGATTTTCTATTACGGTCCTTGTTAAAGGATATGACACTATAGATCCACCGAAATCATAACTCATTCATCATAATCTGATTTTGTTCATGCTACCATGTTCTTCTAGATCTCTTACCTTAAAAATGGCTTCCAGAACATAAAGAGCACAGAAGATGTAGTTGAGGACCTGTAGCTCCAGGTCGTACTGTGTGGTGTTGGTGAACTCAAGGGCGATGGGAAATATGTTGAGCAGAATCAACACATACATGAAATACTCAAAAGACACACTGAACACCACCTGGTAACACCATTTAAGCCATGGATGCCTGCAAAAGAAACAATGGGTTATTGAAGTTAAGTGCACGTGATATACAACTGCTCTTGGTTACGATAACCTGCAAATATTTTACCTTGACGGCTTTAGTTTATCAACTTTGACATTGTACAGCCAGTCTTCCAGTTTTCTCAGGAGAATTACAAAGAAACCTTTCAATTCCCAATACTTCTTGACATCCTGGACAGTAATGAACCTGAAAAAGATCAGATTCTTTAGGCTTAGTAAACACATATACTTAAAACAATTGCCAATTTGCCCCCATTTTATATTTAAATATTCAGTTTCAATGTGGATGTATGATAAGCCTGCGTCATCTAAAAGAAATATGTTTGCAAGAGACACAGTCCTGGACTCTGTGCTTTAAATCACTCAGGCTTGTGGAAGTGAGTCATGAGGAGAAGGACACTTGAAATAACACACTTGAATGGACGATTAGAAGTGATTACTGAGGTTAGTGTTTAAGAGTTCTCCACGCTAACACAGTGGGCATGAATGGCAAAGGATTGGGGGGCAATAATTACATAAAAACATAAAAGTTGTACCAAAATGCTCATCAACACAATGAAAATATCTTATAATTTTGACACAAAATAAATTCAATACAGGTTTAACATTCCTAAATAAATGTTGAGACTAATCTGTGACCCCTCCATGAAAAATGCATAAAACACTGACTTTCCTTTTAGATCAGACATGTTGTCTGCCGCGTTGATCAGTGTGCGTGCAGCCTGCCGATTAAGCATTCCAGAGCTGTACTGCTTCCAATAACTGGTCTAAAAGACACAGCAAGAACCATATTTAAGAAAAACATATGCAGTATTCTCATTTTGCCAACAAAGTCGATCATAACCTAGTTATTATAATAGATTTGTTGTTTGTCTACTGCTATCCTGATGGGGGTCATACAATTTGGTGATGATTTTGTTTTCTTTCTGTCTCCATAACAACTAAACCAGATGGGCTTCCCCTCAATCAGGGTGGGTCTAATGACTGTAAGTGTAAGTAGGAGGTCATTTCCTTAGGTGAAAGAGAGGGCTGTGACCTTTTGAGCCTTCAGGACCCGCATGCGTGCTTCCTCTATCATGTCTTCCCGCTCCCGTTGAGAGGGAACGTAGGGGATGTTGTTCTCACAGTCTGGGCACTTAGTCACACGAGCTGTTGGGCAAAAGTCCTCGATGCTAACCTGGTAAGTAAGGAAACACCTTTCATATTCTTTCATCAGCAATGCAGTCACAACAACATTTTGTATACTGTTTAGCAGTCATAATGACATGAGTCATAATGACATGAACTCAAACATTATATATGCCCACATCCTGTCTTCAGTCATTAATACTAATGACAGTGCTTCAATTCATGAGTAATGAGTAATGCTTAGGGTTAAGCATTATGGTTATTATTTTCATTTCAGTTGCGGCTACCATGCCTTCCAGCACTGACCTCTTCATTGGATGTTTTGTAGGGGTCCTCGACATGCACTCTCTGTTCCGCTATCTCCCAGTTGGCGTCGGCCAGGAACCGGTCAATTTTGAGCATGCTCAGAGTGTTCTGGGAGCTCTCCGTCACGCGCTGCACCGCACTGTACATGGCCATGCGTTTGGCCACAGAGACGTCACAGAGGCCTGAGGAGGCAAACCTCTCAAGGTTACTCCAAGAACATCTTTACAATCACCTTTCAATTTAGACCAGTATACAGATTCAGACATGTAGAATCCAACAGACATCTATTTAGCACTTAAAGAGCTTTATTTGTGGACATTACCGAGCAGTTTTAAAAACTTTGTCAGGGTTGTTGCATTGATCAGAAGTGTGAGTACCACCACACCAGAGGCAAGAAGCAACACCTAAAATAGTACAATAAATGTATTATTAATAAGCTTTTCTACATACACATACACAAAACAGATGAGTAATAACACTTTGGACTGTTTGGCACCTTCTCTCGCACTAGTTCTTCCTCCAGTCCTTGCTCTTGGAAAGCCATGAGAGTGAGACTCAAGCAGAACGCTCCTTTAGTGCCCCCCCAAACACACACCGATGCCCACTGCCATCTGAAGCCATAGCCAATGCGCACCAACAAAGGTGAGAGTACAACAATGGTGATTAACCTAGTGGGGTACAAATGATAGAAAGGATGAACAAAAAGACGTATGATGGATATTACTGTTGTCAACAACATGATGTTGGATGATATTCATGTCAACAGGCAAAACAAGAGCTTTCGGTCGGAAACAGTCGACTTTTCCAGTGATTCTAGGCCAAGTGGAGATTAATGAACCGTACATCCACAAGTGGAGTGATTCGCCGTCCTTGGGTGATAGGAAACCAGACATGCCACAGAGCCCAAGGCAAGACAAGGCCAGTACCTACACAAGGAGTTGAGTGGCTTGTGTGCATATGCAATAAAGACATTCACTCCTTTTTCTACTGCAGTTCTTAGTCACCTTATCAGTCAGATGACTGAGTGAAGTCAGTAACCAGTATGAGGAGGATAACTCAGACTGGAGTGAAAATGATTATTTTAAAAAACAGCATCAACAAGACAAACTTTGCAAGTCAGATTAAAAATGATTGGTTTGATGTTACTAAATGATTTGTATATGCAAACCAATTAAAAGCAGGCACAAAATCATACACCAACACATGTCAGAGTAGCATTTACCAGCTTTCTTGGTTCACTATTGACTATTTTTACTTCTTCCTGAAAACACCTGATAACAAAACAACAGGATAATTTCCGCTTTACCTTATGATGTACACTGCGAAGTAAAGCACAATGATGTTGAAGAAATCATTCAGGGTCAAATGCTGAAATGCTTTGGAAATGACAATCCCAACAATGAAGAATATAAGTGTGTTGGCCAGGTATGTCAACATTTCCCAAAATCTGATGAAGCAAACACAACATAAAGCCAGTCACCTACATGTACACAATAACAAGTCCATCACCTACATGTATAATAAGTAAAGGTTTTAGTCGAGTGAAAACTCTTTTTCGTTTTGTATCTGTGAGAATATACCATTAAAATACATAAAGTTGAACCCACCGTAACAGAAATACTTCAACCTCAGGACTAAAGTTGACAATGTCCAGAAGAAGTCCAACTATGAGTACAGCAATAACTCCTGACATTCCCAGCCATTGAGCTAATCAAAATCACAAGATACTCAGAACCTGAACAACAAACTTCATCCTCAATCCATCAAATATTCAGTATGTGTACTTCTTCTTACCAACATAGAAGGTGATGTAGGCAGTTGCCAAGCTAATGGTGATTTCTATTAGCCCATCATTGAAGATATATGACAGCCAGAACATTACAAACTTAGCCATGATGAAGCCTAAAAGAGGACTTCCTAAAACTTGCAGTATCATCCGTACAGAAAACTGTGATGCTGATGGATAAAAATATGAGAGGAAATCCAGTTGAATTGAATAACAAAATGTTGCACATTTACTTGGAACCGTTAATGAAAACCGTTAATGAAAACCGTTAAATCATTATTTCAATGTATTGATTCAAAAATCACATGATATTGGCACATTGCAGTTTACATATACTGTATATATATAACATACTCTCAGGGCCAGACGTACTAACACTTCAGGCGTATAGTTTAATAGTTTCGCAATGTGCACATAAAACATTGGTGAGGTATGTAGAAACAGGCCACACTGGTGAGAAATTGTGCTTTTCCGTCTCATGCATGTGCATTTACAGGAGGGTCAGAGGAAAGTGGGAGTTTGGTGTAGAAAGATGAGAGGAGAAGCGTAAAATGCACCTAATTAGGTATTCCCCTGTATATACTAAAACTGCCCATGAAAGCGCACCTGTTTTGCGCCTAAATACTTCTGCCTTGTAAAAACAGGTGTTAAATGCGGTTTGTGATTAAATGCATCTAAAAGAGAACATTTCAAAGAGACAAGAGAATCGCTAATTAGAACACCAGTTTTGCGTCTTGTACTATTTCAAAAGCAACCTTAACTTTCGTTGGCCTTTCGATTGTCTCACTTTCCTACTTGCTAGATTCGACCAATCTTCCATAGCCTACGAGTACAGATGTACACACAAGTAGGCCTAGTTTGAGTAGAACTATTGCTCTACATTATCTTTCTGCTACATCATGCTTTATTGTTTTATTTCATGATCGCTAAACGTTTGATTCCTTTTAATGTTGTCATCAGTTAACTTCGTTCAACTGCGCTTCTGATTGCAGTGTCGTTCAGTTGTTAACCTTCGTAAATTAGGGTAGGGATCGGATAAAGGCTGTTTAACTGTTGAAGTCCAGGTTTGATAAATACAACGTTAACATAAGTGTGAGTGCATGCTGTTTCTGCGGATTGGCCATGGCACTCATAATGCTACATTCGCAAATGTATGTATATCTGGCCCTCAGTTACCACAAAGTCAATATAGCAAAAGTGACCCACACCTTCAAAGGGTACCAAATTTGTTGCAAAATCTTTAAATGCATCAAATATAATGTAAGAAGCACCATCACAGAACAGTGACTCCCCCTCTATAAGAAGAGGTAAAGCTTTCGCAGTTCCTGTGGACACAAGGCAAGAGTTAACTTTATTCATTCATCTAATTTTTTAAAAAAAATGGTGTTTAAAGGACTTTTAGTATTTACCTAGGTTTCTCAACAAATTTGATGACATGAAAGGATCAGTTGTGCTGACAATTGCACCAAACATCATACCAACATACCAGTCCCAGTTGTAAGCAAAGACTTTGACAACTAACAATGCTATCATTGATGTACTTAGCAGAAATCCTGGTATGGCTAGCAATAGAACCTGGAAGAACAAAATGACACTTCACGCTCATGTTTCTTGAGAGGCAATGGCATTATTTGTAATGTCATACCTACCCCAAATCAGCATGAAAGTACTGTATTACAACAAAAATATATCATTGTTATATTATATGTAAACAGAATGGTAAAGGACATGTTTACCTGGGGAAGTGACTTCCAGAAGATGTGAGATTCTATTTCAAAGGCACAACTGAAAATGAGTACTGGCATAAATGTGTGAATCAGCAGTTGAGGGTTGATGTTGGCAATTTGACTGGTGTAGGAATCAACCTATTGGGCATTGTTAGTTAGTTAGTTAGTTAGTTAATTAATTAATCTGTGTATTACAATACATTTTTAGCATGTATAAAATACATTTAATCAAGTGTAATTTCAAAAGAAACGTTCTACAACCTGTTCATAGTGGAAACTTAATAATCCCATCAGAATTCCACAAACAGCCATCACAACTGTATATGGCAACTTCAGGGATTTCAGAAGGGTCCTGACGATAGCTGTATGATCATTTAAAAAAAAAAAAAAAAAAGTTTCAATTCTACGCCTCTTGAAGCCTGTACATTAAAGGTGCACTATGAGATCCTGAATGATGTTACTTCTGTTAACGTTCCACGTAAACAAACAAAACACTACTTTCCAATGCATGCTACTAAATCAAGTTTTCTCACCGCCCCCAACCCATATGTGCATGCTCAACCCCCAACCCCTCCCCTAAACATCTAGTTGGTGTTTGGCTGAAATATGGTTTGTTATGTTTTGGTACGCATCCTGTGCCCTAGTGTTTGTTTGACGTTTTATACCCCCTGTGTTGTCTCCAGATTTTTTCACAATGTATTCAGGGAGCAGGCAGCAAGCTGATCAAAGGGAGATGGCTATGATTTGAGATAAAAATTAAATTGCTCTAAAAACCATGCAAGATCTCAAAGTGCACCTTTAAGCTGGAGTAACCTTTTTCTAAACATGATCATTTCATGTATCAATGTCTTAAAGACATATGAAATGGAAATTATAATTTATACAAATACTCCTCTATATATATGATGAATAAAAGCCCTCTTGTGAGGCAAACACCTAACTAACCTCCAAATAGACATGCTCCAAAGATAGTGAGTATAATTCCTGGCTGCTTATTTTGATAGAGGATTCCCCATCCTGTGTCTCCAGAGGAATTCCGAGCAATGTAGTCCATTTTCAGGATACTTCACCTGAACTGATTCAGTCTGATCCACACTGAAACAAAAACAAACCAAACTTCCTCCAATTATTTGTTACTGCAAATTAGTGGAAAGATAATCATGTTGCCTCTGGAACCAAACTCTGGGGTTCAATAAACATAAAAGATATTACCTGATAATATTAAATTAACATTATTAGCTGAAGTAGCAATGTGACAAGGTCGATTACTTAACGTGCTTAACACTAATAGCTGCTAGCTGCTATTGGTATAATGCTATTTTGATTTAGGCTACATAACTGTACTTTAAACTTTCATTTTACTGTCTTTTCTTCATTGATGTCACTGTAAGTCTATTTAAGCACAATGGTTTGCTAAGAACCATAAACAAACATAACGATGGACATAATGGCAAAGATAATCCAGGTTAACGTCAAGTTAAAGTTAGTTTTAGGTAGCAACTAGCAAATAATTTAGCTAATTGCCAACTGACGGTGGTTTTCGTTAATACTTTCTGAAATAACTAGAATGCACGTAAATGCTATATGACCAACAATTACAACCTGTTAAACGGCAAAACAGCTATGGTAACATCACAACAATGTTACTTACTTAATAAATCATTTTGTCCACTAACGTTATTGCTCAGGTTCCACAAAGATGGAGTGAACTAGCTAGCAGCTAACAGTTTCACAGACGTTAGCCAATTACTCGCGTTACGTCACACAGTATTTGTACGCAACCAACCAGACTGTAGATTCTAGGCCTACGCGGCAGCCACTCCTTTTCATGGTGAGGGGAGGCATGAAGCCAAAGCAAGGACATTTTCTTTTACTTTGACTTAGCCTACATTCAACAGTTATCCAATTTTCTTGCCAATGATGATTAACAAAAAATGGAAAACATTATTTTGTGTATGATTCCATGCAATCTTGTTAGTTACTGGCAACACTGTAAAAAAAAAAAAAAAAAAAAACAGTCCAGGCTCTGAAAACTGGAAACAAAGTAGGGGCAGCCTGACTAAACAAAAACTAAACTTTGCGTGGAGTTTCTCTGGGAATACTGAATACTGAAGGTAGGGCCGAGCTACCTGTGTGTTTTGTTTGATCATTAGTTAAAATATGATATACGTTTTTCGGACAAAATGTTCTCCTAATAAATTTAAATAGGCCTATAGCCCAAACACAAACAAACACGACTTCTTGCCCAAATCTCTGATTACACCTTTAACTGTGTCAGATTTCATGGCAGATTTGATGAAGATGTTCAAACTGGGGAGATATCAATCAGTGTTTTAGAGCAATATACTGTATGTCATACTTGATTCAGAAGACCCTGACCCTATCACAAAGCTCAGTCTATCTGGCCTTATGTGCCAGGTCTGAATTTGCTCATCAGATAGCATATTCCACAAAAACATTTAACATTTTTATTAATAATTCTGTGTCCTAATGATTCAAACCCTTTTAAATGACCAATGAAAACATCTTTATTTGACAACCTAAAAATCCAGCCAAGAAATGCAAGAAATGGTTAACAGATAACAACATTTTAGAGACCAGCCAGAGTCCAGTCCGAAAGTGAGCACAAGGCCAGAATGATGACAAATAATCGTTCCTGCCTCAAAACCCGGATTACTGCTTTAAGGGTGCGGTCTAGAATCATTGTGGCGACACGGAGAGGCGTGGTAGATAATTATACAAACCATTTTGAGAGCTGTGATGGCAAATTAAGATGTTTCCACGATTCCATGTTTCTGCCACATTGTCAACCTTTTGGCATGTGGCCATGTCATTTTCAGTCAGAGAAAATCAACATTAAATAAATATTTGCCAGTGGTATGAATTATTTTGTTCTTTGTACATTTAGTCTATGTTGATCCATTCTTAAGTAATGATCTGAGTAGTGTAGGCCTATTGCTGAGATTTCACAGGAAACATCATCATTCTTGGTAGGCTATATGGTCATGTGAAGTACGCCTACACATAGTCATTATTTGTTCTCATTAGTCATCCAGTAGTGTTCTGGGACAGAAGAAGTCATGTTAATGTAAGAAAAGATGTAGCTGGTCAGCACTGCTAATTTTATCACCAAAAGACACAGCTTTATTACTGACAGATGGGCTATGTTGGTGGGTGATGTTGGTGTAGGTAGCTTAGGTGTCATGCCAGAACAGTAGGCTATTACTGCTTACAGCTTTGGAACAGAGGTGCTTCAGTGTTGATATTTCCATCAGGATGGGGGATATGTGAGATGCATTATTGGTTGTAAGGATTTTAGCATTAAATGAATGCTTTTGGTTGAGCAAAGTGTGGTTAGGCCTATACATAATTTCAGTTAACTTTCAGTGAAGCATATAAATATACAAAATAGGATACTATCAATGTTTTGTAGCCTGTGATGATAAGCTAAGTGGCCAGTAAAACTGCAGCAAGAGTTCTTGCACTTGCAGTAAAACTGCAGCAAGAGTTCTTGCACTAGTATTCCAGCGGTGAATGGAGATGTTGTTTATGCAGAAATTAAATAGGCCCATGGACTGGATCTATATGCCTCACAGTCCCAAAGTTGTAAGAACATGGGTCTAATTTGCTCATGTGAAAACTTGAGCTTGGAAATAGAATATATTATTTTATATAGAATATAGGCTTATTGATTTTTTTTAATATATAGAATGATCGGTTTTAATTAGGGTAGCCAACTCGCTAGACAGTGCATAATGTATTGACTGGTAGTAGGCTACAACAAAAAGCAGGCCTACTCGGAGGCTAATCTTTTTCAATCGTATTATGATGAAGCATGCTCGGGTTGTCGGCGACTGATGGCACTACGTGGATGCGCGCAATTGCTCTGACGTGAAAGTGGAGGGTTTTTGTTTGCGCGCGCTCACGTGTGTGTGCCGGGGAGTGAGATTACATAAAAGGCCATCCAATCAGACCATTATAAGGAACTCTTGGGGTGGACAGGCAGAGAGAGACAGTCTATCGTTTTGAGGTTCTGAAACTGTTCAAAATTATTTTTGAGAGGTTAAGCTGGAATTGGTTTCAAATAATAGACTAGCACAAGAAATATACAAGGTAAGAAGCTTTTCTTAATTCTGTAGTAATTTGAACAAAACTAGTCTGTTACCCCAAACATAGTCTAAGTTTCCTTACGTATTTATCTGTGTATTTTTAGATGCAGAAGAGTATTACCAGCGTTTGTGTATCTCTCATCTTTTGCGCAATCCTCTCGGAGACCATTGGATTAGTAATTGCGGTAAGTTGCCTTATTTCTTTGACTGTATAAGAGAATATGTGACACTTAACAATTAACAGTCAAATTAGATAGCACTTGATCTTTGCTGTCTGAACGATGATTTGAGATGAAACCAACTTTTAGACTGCATTTCCTCTTAAATTACAGGCTAAAGAGAAGCGTGGTTGGACTCTTAACAGTGCAGGATATCTCTTGGGTCCTCGTGAGTGGTTTTCTTTCCTCTCTGTTTCTATTGTTCAACGGGATGCTGTTCCGTACATTTCCTTAATCGTTTTGTGGTTAGTAACAGTGATGCAGCCTAACCTGTGGTTTAGATATTGACATTATAATCTGTTAAAAGAATGGATTGGTGACAGATCATCCCACTCAGAAGTCAGAGGAGCTGTTTTCATTCTGGTGATGTGATTGCCAGAGTTTATTTGGACTATAGGGCTTCTCAACAATTTCTTATAGGCAATTTCTAACAGACTGTGAGTGCACAGTGTTTGTCTTGTGGAGTTCTGTCAAAGGTATTACCTGTAGCCTATTTAATATCCTGTCCCATGATAACATTTCGGTGACCAGACTGGACGTGGCTCGGGTAAAATACCATCATCCCTGTGTTTCAGGTCGTATTGATCACCTAATACAGATAAAGGATTCTCCTAGTGCAAGGGGGAGAGAAGAACTGCTTGGTCAATGTAAGATAGCACCTGCAGGTCATTGAAGTCAAGGAGGAATTGCTCTGTGGCACATCTCTGTGTTGGCCCTTTACGCCATTTGTCATATCAGTTCTGTCATAACTGTCATTTTTAGTTGCTGAAGCAAACATCCTCCACAGCCTAAATATTATTGCCATAATTTATCACATTTTCTTTCAAAGTGAATTCAAATACATCTTTAAATTTAAAAAAAAAAAAAAAAAAAAACATCTTGACAAGAAAGGTAATGATACCATATTTGGTCATGCAATCTGTTCAAGAGATGTTGTTAGATAATTGCAATAGCTAAGATATTGACATAGCACTCAAAAGGTTGGGGACAACTAGAATCCTCTTCAAATAATTATCAAGGTCACAAGTGAAAGAGAGGTCACATTTTTTAAGGACAATTAAAGTAGATGAAATTATTGGTTGTTTTCCTTTGACCTCTCTTGAAATCATGGCATATTCAGCTGCTCAAAAAGAAAATGCTCAGAGATGGACAGAGATATATATTTTTTTATTCTTATTGGGTTTCTTTTCCTTATCCATTTACTTTTCTTGGCTTTAATCTTCTTTTCACAGTCTTGCAAGGAGGTTCCTCTTGTTTTATCACTGTGCTTTTGTCCATCCTGTCAGTCGTTGTAGTGGTGATACTCAGTAAAAAGCAATTCCATGACTCAAGGCCTGCAGGTTGCTCTGAACACTTTCCGTAGAAGTCATTGAAATGAATTGCCATTCCCAGTTGGGCAGAGTGAGACTAATCAGTGACTCTCAAACAGGGCTGCAGTGTGTGTGTGAGTGCATCGATATGAATGTGAGTGACTGCGTGTACGCAAGTGTGTGTTGCTAGTGGGAGCTTACAGTTTGGTCAAGTACTAGCAGTGGCCACACAGATTGACTAAGTGTATTCTTTTCTGCCTTTGCTTCTCAGATGCGATTGACAGTCATAGATCACTGAATGACAAGCACGGCCTGGCGGGAAAGAGAGACATGCCCTTGGAGGATGATTTCAAATCAGGTAAAGCCACTTGTTTATTGAGCAATGAGACTGTGCACTGAAAAGTGTTAGACTTCACCATATTTCACCCGCTTTCATGCAGCACAGCTTCACTGTTTCCTTTGCTAAATAGGTCTAGCATATATAGAGCAATGATTTGGGTCTCTGTGCTGGAGCTCAAGTCCTGTCCTGTCCTGTCCACCTGATGGCAGGGTGATGGAGTTATGGTCAGATGGAGATGTAGCATACCTGGTTACGATTCTTTTTTCTCTGTCCATATTTAGGTTGCTTTAATGGCACATAAGAGCCACCAGACCCTCACATTTCCTCTTGCTCCTTAAATGGTGTGAAGTACATCTGCAGTCTTTTCATTTGGGCTTCACAAAGTTGTCACGGTCCTTAACACTTCAACTTGGATTTTGTGAAAACATATTTTTGGTGATGTTTCACCCATTGAAGGAGAGGTGCAAACGCACACCAAAATCGAGGTGCAGGCAACTGTTATAAGTTTATGGAGAGAGAGAGAGAGATATGCCGCACACTCCAAGTTATAAGTAGATTATGTCTGAAAAAAGCGGTAACGTTTCGGCCATGATGTTTCACCCATTACCTTCCTTACCTGTTATGGATAATAGTCCATTCCTTTAATTTGCCCATTTCAGATAACAGCAGTGTTTCTGAAGAAAGCATGCTGTAAACCATTTTTAGACCATTATCAGTTGAAAAAATGTAAACATTATAACTTAGGATTTATTTGCCATTGAAACGCCATTGCATAGTGAGTGTAGAAAAAGTATGATTTTCATTCAAAACAAGTATTTTTTTAAGAACCAGTGAAATGCACATCATGCATCTCAAATTACAGTTCTTAAAAATAGGCCATTTGATGTACACTTTGGCAGGTCTGTGCTAGTACAGATATCAAAAATGACAGTAAGGTGTCAGCTCAGATAATTTTATTTTGTCCATTCACCATGTGTTGCAGTCCTAAATGGCTCTATAAAGCACGATGTTGTCAGTATTATGTCTGCTATTGTAACTGGCTGTGGCTTGAAATGAAACCATTACACTTTGGTATGTGATAGTAAGACAGAATGCTGCTCCATTTTATTCCGTAACAGCAGCTTTGAGGATATCTGATGAAGATGTTATTCACACCATAATTGACTTCCTCTCTTATCAAAAATTGAAAGGTAAGAAAAACATATTCCAAGATGCCAGTCTTTACGAAATAGTCTATTTGAACACTGTCGTATGTTTTCTTTACTTTAAGATATTAATGAATGTTTCAAAATCATTGGCATAAACAAAGCATACAATGTTTTAATGGAAAGATTGTTTGTTTCTTTAGAAATGGGGGCACTTGACAGCTTGCCATCGTCCCTCACATCAGAAGAGATGGGTCAGCCATAGCTTGTGATGAACCTCTACCCTCTTGTGTACAACTGTAGGACCTTGGCTTTGCCCTTTTCTGTTTGGGTTTCACAAATTAAGCAAAACATTTCTGTTTCTCCTGCTACTCTGTGACATTGTTCTTCACTCCACTACAACTTATGGCGGTGTGAGTTGGAGAAAGTGTAAAAAAGATAAATAAATTCATGACTTTCATCTTGTCTTCTCTCTGAATCAGACCAGCCTAAGAGATCTTGATATTGAGTTTTTTGAGGGGTGGACATGAAGGCACACTATACATGTTTACACAAATATGCTGATGCCGGTCCACTTCAATTGAAATGAAATAGGAACAATGTTATATTTCTCTGAAACAGTTAGAGCACCATTTTGCGTGTACAAACGATGCATAGATGACTAGCCATTTTGGAGACATTTGGATGTTAATGAGGTGCTGCTGAGTGACCTCAAACTGATAACGCTTAAACATAAGACACAACGATGCAGGCATGTTTATTTTGACTGCACAAAAAAGTTATTTGGGTATTGATTGTGCTAGGTGACCTCAGGTCACTAACCACGTAACTGCTTAATTTCTAAAAAAAATAGTTTGAGAGCATATTTTTTACTTCGCCTGCACATATGTGGTCAAACAATACAAACACTTTCATTCATATTTTCATCATGGGGTGTACACTTCATCCTCTCATCCTTCTCATTTTGCACAGGGTTTGTGTTCCATCCAGCGTCACATGATGATCATAGTGTAATAATAATGTGTGCAGTGGTGAACGCACACATTATTTGGATGAAAGTGATTTGGACATACTTTATTTGGCATGGTCCACAGTTTAATTTATTGTAAAGAACATAGTGTAATAACAAACAATACTGTATCAATACATGGTACTTAAAATGTACAAAAAGGGTGGTTAGGCATCATGGGTTTTTGTGGGACTACATATTCATATTAAAAATATAGATGAAGATACTCAAATTGACATTGTCATACTATGGAGAAACGTGGGCAATAACCTTTCCAAATGATATCCATATGTGACTGGCGAGACCTAGTTGGTACAGTATAGATATGGACATGTCTCTGGCGAGACCTAGTTGGTACAGTATAGATATGGACATGTCTCTGGCGAGACCTAGTTGGTACAGTATAGATATGGACATGTCTCTGGCGAGACCTAGTTGGTACAGTATAGATATGGACATGTCTATGGCGAGACCTAGTTGGTACAGTATACTGTAGATATGGACATGTCTCTGGCGAGACCTAGCTGGTACAGTATAGATATGGACATGTCTCTGGCGAGACCTAGTTGGTACAGTATACTGTAGATATGGACATGTCTCTGGTAGAGCATCATGTGAAGTAGGAAGGAGGGTTGTAATGGCTCCTATGAGCATGTCGTTTCACACATAAGCCTTAAAAAACTCAGATGACATTTCAGATTAAATTTGATGTTTAAAGAAGATAAAACAAAACAAGACAGCTGTACCGTACTTGAAAAACAGGTCCTCCATCAAGTGTCTTGTTAACTCTTCATGACAATCTAGCCCACCTCTACTAACCATCCAAAAATAACTGTCCAATGTAGGGAGCAAATCGGGAGTTACTCGTTCCATGTGTAGGACAATCACCATGGTAGTTTGTTTCCTGAATAGTCCATGTATCCCCCATGATCTTTTCCAGTCAATGAGGAAATCACTGATAGAAGTGAAGATATACTCTCCTCTGGGGTGAGTGTTGCCTGAAAAATTGAAGAGAGAAGTGTTCTTGTTATGCATAAGCCGCGTCATTGACAACATAACAAGAACAATAGCTGCAAACTAGACATCACCTGCGGGCCCCCCATGTCGGTGCGCACCCATCCGGGATGTAACGCCAGGCACAGAATACCTTCAGCTTCTAGATCTGTGGCCAGACATCTTGTGATCATGTTTAACGCTGACTGCAAAGATCCACAAGACATTTCACATTAACATGACTGGTGGACACTTTGAAAACCTTCTGCACTCAACAGGCCTCTCATACCTTGGATGTTCTGTAGGCATAGCTTTTAAACTGGGCTCCATCTCCCCAGTTCAGTTGAATAGATCCCAAGATGGAAGAAATGTTGATGACGGCTGCCCTGTGCACACCCATCCCAGAGTTTTGTCCTGCCGCTGCTTGTAAATGTGGTAGAAAGGCCTGTAGCAGTAGAAATATTCTTATTAAACATAATGTTTACAAAGAAAATGGACTCGAAAATGGACAGGAGTTGCCCAAAGAAAATGGTCCCCAAATGACAAGAGCTTTATGATAAATTAGCTGCCAAGTTACAATTCTCCATTGCTATCCATTGAGTATGAATAAATAAAATAAATAGATAAATATAATTAGTATTCTGCTGACCTTGGTGACTATGAGAGGGGCAACAGCATTGCTCTCGAAGGTCTTCATCATTGCCTCCATGGTCACAGTGTTCAGGTCAGTGGAGATGTTGATGGCTGCATTGTTTATCAGGCAGTTTAATCCCTCCTTTCCCACGATGGAAGCAACTTCTTCAGAAGCTGAGTGTATGCTTGATTCACTAACAACATCTGATTTTGTTGAAAAGACAAAGACAGTTACTTACAGGAGAAACTATGGGGTTTTAAAAATCTTTTTGAGAACACAGATGAAAGATTATTGACTTCCAACGTCAACAAACTCACACATGAACATACACTGTGGCATTAGTGATTCTTGATACATTAGTTAATAATGGTTAGTGACTGTGTTTGCATGTCCTTTGTAAATTGCAAATAACAACTTCCAGAGTTAAATCAAAGGCATGATGATGAATTGTTCTGCAAGTGACTGCATGTGAGCCATATCCCAGTTAGGAAGTACATTATTTGCTGACCTTTTAAAAGACTAGATCCATTTTTCAAAGCTCATCTTTCCCTTTGATCACTGACTGAAGGTGGTATCCTTACATTTCCATGACAAGTGAATATAATGGGCCCATGCAACATTTATCTTTCAGTAGCCTGTTACTTTCTGAGAGATCTGCCTTCATCTTGGCTGCTGAGACCTCACTAACTATGGCTCAATGGCGCCATCTGCTGCACACACTCAGTAAACTGTGGGCTAGTCTACATGGTCACATGTTACACAAACTTGTTATAACAGATTCAGACAAGAAACGCTGTATCTGGACTTAATTATTCTTTCAAACAAAAATCCTAGTCTTTTCGTGACAAATGCGAGACTTTGCAACTCTGCTTCTGGAATAGGGATCCACAATCCTTCTGAATTTACCCAGGGCGATTACGTGAACTCCAGGGATTGATCTGGTGATTTCTTGTAGCTCCTGCAACAAAACAACATAAAGTCAACTTGACTGATACAAATCGCTAAGAGGTGTAGGCTATGTACGCAGTTTCTAGGTCATCAGTGTTTCCAAACTAGCATACCTTGGCTGTGGCTGGATTCCTCGCAGTTGCTATGATTTTCTTCGGCCTCTCGTTCCGTTTTACTAAGTCCTTCACCATTTGCAAACCTAGTCCTCGACTGGCTCCTGTTATGAGGACGGAGTTGCACCTGCTAAGATTCCCTGTCATCGTGTGACAAAATTCGTCAATGTGAAGCCAGCGTAGACAACTTCTTTCTAAGTAGACCCAAAAGCAGTACTTCTAAAAGACACGCTGGGTTATGAAGGAGGGTATGGATGGATCATAGACATGGAGGCGTGGTTTTCTATTTCATAATCCTTCACCTCTGGGGGGGCTGGGGGAGAGACGCGACTGTGAATTAAACCAGAGACACTTAAAGTGAACTCTGTTCTGCTGACATTGAGGGTGAGATAACATCATGGCACATGATTTTAGAAATGAGACCAAATATGGAAAGAAAAAACAAAGTGACAATGCAAAATTGAATTGGCTGCTGAAAGCTCCATGTCAATTTTTTTTTTACATAAGTTTAATATACCAGTTCACAAATGATAAGCCTTTATGTGCAGCCTTCGGCGCAGTAGACCGCCTCACTTAAAATTAAGATGCAAACGTTGAAAACTCAACAAACAAAACTTCTGTAGAATGTATAAGTTCTACGAAAATATTGTTAGGAGATCTGTGGGAGTTGGCCTACAGACCAGGCCCGAGATCATAGGAGTGGGCTGAGAAGAACATCTGCATGCACGAGCTAAGAATGGTAGCTGCTAGTCAGTGTCAGCTAACGTGACTTGATCAAGATTTACAGCTCTCTTCAAAAAGGTCTGTGGTCATTTACACTTATGTTGCTGCTGTAATGGTTTAATTACCTCAGCTCTCGAAGAAAATATAGTCAAGCTATATTCCATTGTAAACAAAGAAACAAAAAAAATACTCAATTTCATAATTTGTTAAATCACCAGATGTAAGTCACTTTATGTGTTAGCTAGTGCTACGTTGCTAATGTGCATTGAACTGGATTAGCAGAATTAGCAGAAATCTTAATGGTATTAATGATCTATCGCTCAAGTTAATGTGGGTTGTTGTAATTAAGGTCATGTGACTTACCTTTACTAAGTAACATTGGAGTTGTGGGTAACATTAAGTTATATTAAAGTAAGCAAGGGAACATTTTTGCTAGCTAACAATGTAACATTAGCTTAAACTGACAGGACTTTTAGAATTTAAGCCAAACTTTACCTTACATCAAGAAGTAGACCTACAGAGATAACGCTAAGGCATAAAGGCACTTATTGGAAATGTCAAAAAGGTTAAGTGGGTAAAATGGAAAGCTAGCATTAATTCAACTTGTATTATTCAATAGTTAAAAGTATACACTAAACATTTCCAACAGATCCCTGAAAGTAAAGTAATGAACAAGGGGAAGGACGAGTTTGACAGTGGGCAACAGGAGTTGCCCAAAGAGAGTTTGAACACTTGTTTGACTGGAGTCCCAAATGATGGAATCGTGTCTGTGGAGGGCTATTCTGAGGATAGAGCGCTATTCTACCTGACGAGAGAGATTGAAGGGGATGAAACAGACCCAAACAGCGGGTGTGGCAGCTTTAGATTTTGCTGCCCAGTTCCGTGTGATCAAAATTCTACTATGTCCCACTGTCAGGATTTCCTGTCCAGCCCTTATCGTTACATGAATCCCAATCCAGGACTGAATTCTGCTGCTTGCTCATGGACATCTGAAGGGGCATTGCATTATGGAATGATGTCAGTAAGTGCTTCACATACTTGAGACCACTCACCCACAAAATGATTCCACAGACTTACCATTTCTCAGGCAGAGGGGAGACGTTCTAACTTTCTAATGTGATTCCATCTTAGAGAGAAATCTGTGATGCTGTGGCCAGCATTAGTTCAGATGTCACAGAGGAACCGTCAGAAGAAGTTTTCATTAAACCAGAGTTGACTTTTGAACTGAGAAACAAGCCAGACATCTGTCAGCATGTAAGATGATTTCACTGTGTGTTGGCTTTTGGGTGACATGTCTGACCTCTCTGCCAATTTGAGGGCTGTTCTATGCTGTCCGCTGGGCATAGAGGCTGATATGATGTAACATTTGAAGTGGTCTATTGGTGGTCTTCACAGGAGTTGTGTAATAGTGCAATTTTGGGTTGAACCATCCATTAAAGATGCAGTCTTTGGTTTGAGATTATGCTCAGAAGGGAATCAGATCCTTTTTACATAAGTGTTGATTGAGATGGATTTAGGCTTATTATGATTTTGTCTGAGCCACTGTTTGTTTCTCATTTGCAAAGCCAGGAATGTATGCGAACACTGAGTGGTTAATGCAGTACATCATTATGCTACGGTGTCTTTTTTTTAAAGGTTATTTTTTGGGCTTTTTATGCCTTTAATTCGACAGGACAGTAGAGAGAATGACAGGAAGCGAGTGGGAGAGAGAGCTGGGGTGGGATCCGGAAGGGACCAGGGGGCGGGAATCGAACCCGGGTCGCCGGCGTGCGATGCAGGTGCCCCAGCCAGTTGCGCCACGGCTGGGGCCATGCTATGGTGTCTTAATTAGGTGACAGGGTTACGCTTACACTGAAAACAACTGTGCTGTGACTACAAAAAGCAATGACAACATTAATCTATTTTAAGGTTGTTTGGTAATCCTGGCTTTGCCATTTCACTGAGGCTTAGCTTCCATTTATTGATATAAGATAAAAAAAACAATTTGAAACTCATTGTGCTTGAAGTGCACCTAGTTACCCTGAGCTACAAGAGAGTACTAATGTATTAATGTTGCTATTGTGTTGAGGAGAGAATGTTATTCTACCAGTTCAAATGCTTGTGTGCTCTCTGCATTAGGGCAACCATCCAATAGTTTTTCTCTCATCTCTTGACCCGTCAGTGGACAACAGTCCTGTCGTTCAGATGCCCAACGTCTGCCAGGTCAGAGCTTTGGAGTTATGAAACCATTTTTCTTGATTTTCTGTGAAGCATCCAGTGGTATGACCGCTGTCTCCATTGCAGGTTCTGCATGATGCAAATGGCAGGCCACAGGTGGTGGTTGTTAATCACCAATCACTTCCAATGATTCACTCAATGCCCTCAGGAAGTCATAACTCCACCAGTCCAGAGCAACAATTTGCACCGCACGGCAGCACTCCTGAACTGTGCCCCCCATGTGGAAAAGTTGAAGGTGGGTATACGGGGCAAAACAGCTCTCAGCAGACATGTTTACATTATTTGTCTATTCGGTTGTCTTTCATCTATTTATCTGCAGTTTAATTGTGCATAGTCTTGGTCACCCACAATGAACAGTAATACAGTTGTTTGTTATATGTGTCACAGATTTTGGTTGAAGAACCCTATACTCCTAAATGCGTTGTTGACTTGACTCTCAGCTATTGACAGAAAGTCAATTTTTCTACATATGAAAACGTACAAGACAGGAAACTTGTATTCACTCATTGATCATTCATGTCCAATTTCTCCTACATAAACAGACCTTGGTCAGTTTGATTACATCAGCTCTTATCCAGTGGGTCGGATGATTCCTTCCTCTTTGCCAGGACCATGCACTCTACCGTCTCAGCAGTATGGGCCCTCCCTCGGCCTACCGTCTGGCCACCAGGGCCTCCCCTCCAGCCCATATGGTGCCCCAGTTCCTCTGGGCCCTGGCTTCGGATACAGCCTCATGTCTGGGCCCTACATGTCACAGGTTTGAGGCCTATCAGCTGCTTACAGTGTAACAGACACGTTTAATAAGCCAGTCAGTCTTCTATCATCATTTTTACATCTTGTCTCCAAAAATGGTGCGAGAGGGACATATAACATAACAGTTTATTACTGTTATGTAATTGTTTAATACAGACCCGGCTGCAGAGAGCCGTGATAAAGGGGGCATTTGAGATTTTCAGGGGGGCACTATCAATCGTAAAAGGCTACAGTTAGGATTAGGCCAAGTAAAACTGAGGGGGCACCTTTTTTTGTGTGAGGGTGCACCGCCCCCTTTTGCCCCCCCCTGGAGCCGGGTCTGGTTTAATAACTGTCTCTTAACATTTGGAAGCTGAGGAGATCAGTTGCAGGAGTTTTAAGAGTGAAATGGTGCCCATTTTTACCCCAATGTAAGGTTTGAATTGCTTAACATTCTGAGGTCTTTTTTTCTGTAGTATTGTTTGTTTGTGTTGTTTGTTGTGACATGTCTGGACTGAAGACAGGCCATTTTAGCACCTGGACTCTTCAACTTTGCAGCTGTGCTGTATGTGCATAATGCAGTTTGGCATTGTCTTCCTGAAATATTCAAGGCTTTCTTTGAAAAAGACATTGTCGGGATGGAAACATATGTTGATCCAAAACTTGTGTATCATTCAGCTTTAATATGGCCTTTCCAGATGTGCAAGCTACCCATGCCATAGGCTCTAATGCACCCACATACTATCACGGGTGCCAGATTTTGAATTGAATCTTCACCGCTCAGAGACTGCCTCGTCGGAATGTTCTCTTTATACCCAATCATGCTGTCAGTCAGCCTATTTAGATGCAAAATGTTCCTGCTGTTTTCTGCATTGTGTTCAAGCCTTTTGTTTCCCCGTTCCAACGATTGAGACGTGTTGCTGGAATTAGATTCGAAAAGAGCATACATGTTCCATAACATAATGACATTTTCAATTTCAACATTTGATAGGTCGTCCATGTTCTTTTTGGAGAGAAGTATAGGTGTACAGCGTTTGCAGATAATCGCATTTTGTTTTTTGTTTTTTATTTTCATTTTACACAGTGACCAAACTAGTCTGAAAACGGCGTGTGATCAAACGCAATAAGTGGGTTGAGCCAGGTTGGATTCAATTAATGAAAGGTTTAGGTTAAAGGTGACCAATAACAGTGTTGAGCATTACGTTTAAATGGAATGCTTCAGAGGAGATAAACCTATAGCCTTTGAAATCTCAATATTGGCATCGGAATTTTCAAAGAATAATATGTAGGCCGAGGATTTCTCTTGCTCTTCCAAACAATTAAATTCACAAGAACAGTCGAACGAGTCGTAGCTTTTCAGATCTGTTTTGAATACTGTATTATCCGACCAGGTTGTTAATCTATGTAGTAGGGCCTAGGCTAATATGATTTTGAGCAAAACATGCAATATTACATATTCAATTATGAGTCGCGATGAATCTTGTTTAATGGAATCCTGATGGGAGAGCCAGTGATAGCCTGATCATGTCAAAAATGATCTTATAGCCTAGTTACTGTCTGATACTATACTATAGGCCTATGATAGGCCAACTATTGTAATATTATATTCTCGTCTGGCTTTAGTATTAATGAGAAAGACATGCAAAAAGAGATGAATGCCCCCGCAACATAGGAATATATTAAACCATGGTGGAGAATAATGTTGCCAAATTGACGTGGTCTGTTTATGCATTTAATTGACGTGGTCTGTTTATGCATTTTTAAGCCTATGTTTTAGAATAAGTGACGATGCTTTCTTGTGCGCACTGCTGGGATGCTTGCATGTTTCCATCTAGTCCTCATGCCCCTAATATCTTCCACATTAAAAAGCACTTACTGTATGAAGAGAGTGGACCAAGATCAAATCATTTGAAGAGAAATTACAGAACTATAGGCCACCTGATTCAAGTTTGGGTTCCATACTTTGAGGTCGTTCCGTTTTTCAGCAAGCGATAGCTCCATTCATATTTGGAACTACAAAAATGAAATTGTTTGCACGTTATTAATGATAGGCTATTTGCAGCCAATATGGCATAGGCATTGTGGCCCTAGCTTGCTCCTACTGGCCCGCCCATCTCAGAGTCCCCGTCTCAACAGCTTTTCCCGAACTTCCCATGTCGCCGGACATTTAAAACGCCTGAGCCTTTACGACATGGAGACATTGCAAACAAACCTGAGTCCCAGTTCAGAATGAAGGGTTATGAATGCATTTGGACCTTTTAAGTCCATTTTCAAATGAAAAATAAATGTGTTGTATCACTTCGTGTGTATGTATCATAAACTACATTCTGTTTCCCTTTAGTTCCATCAGAACCCATGCCCTTTGTACCCAGACACGCTAGGATTGAATCCAGAAAGTCAGCCGAAGATGATCCAGAGACAGTATGAGCACACAGCTTGAGTCATTTACTAGATGTTAATATTGTATTTTGGATGTATTTTTGATTGAATTGCATATTGAGTTTACCACTCTTACAACAGGTTAAGTGGATCCCACTGGGACTCCAAATCCCAGAGGAAGCCTTGCAACTGCACCAAATCACAGTGTCTTAAGCTGTATGTTATCTCTTCTATGTGTTCATATTCACATTTCAATTAGAAATAGATTCAATTGTATTTTCTTTACAGATTAAGTCATTTTTATCTTATGGTGTGACTCTCTTTGAAGATATTGTGACTGCTTTGCAAACGGGGAGGTTTGCAGCAACTGCAACTGCATCAACTGTTGTAACAACACTGAACATGAGCCTGAAAGATACAAAGCAATCAAGGTTAGTCAGATTCAGCCATGTACCAAAGACTTGTTTTGGGTCATTTGATTTGAGGTCATTTAAGATCTAAGTCCATAGCACAGGTTTGTAGCTTGTAGCAACACAATACCAATCTAAATATTTGTCGCCCACTTCCATAAGATCTGTCTTGAGAGAAACCCAGAGGCCTTTCGTCCAAAAATTGGCAATCGTAAACTTGGAGACCCTAAAGGGCGTCATAATAAGGGCTGCAACTGCAAGCGCTCTGGCTGCCTGAAGAACTACTGTGAGTGCTACGAGGTGAGGAGAAGCGACATCTTAAAATCCTGGAATTGGCCGTCAGTAAATTCATTTCTCTCGAAGAATCACTGATTTTGTTTGTCTTCTTGTTGTTTTGATTTCCAGGCCAAGATCATGTGCTCCTCCACTTGCAAGTGTGTTGGCTGTAGAAACTATGAGGAAAGCCCCAAGAGAACGTCAGTGGGCTGGGAGAGTTCTGAGAAGAGTTCTGGCCGGGGGCAGAAGAGCAGGTAATTCAGATGATCTCTATTCTTGATTGAGCTGATTCAGCATGATGTATGTTTCTCAAAATACGTTTTGAAACATGTACTCTGAAGAGAACGACCTTGATAATGTTCTTTAACCAGTGGCCAGAAAAAGAATTGGAATATAATGAATCCATTGTAAAGTGAATAGTCACAAAGAGCTCACTGTTGCATCTCATCTTTAGTCACACTGATTCAGCTTTTTCCCTTGGCTTGAAGTTTTCACTTGCTAATTGGTTATCTCCTGCTTCTGAGAGCTTCTTACTAAACGGAATATAGTGTGTCCTAAACCACATTAGCAGCAGACGCACATTCATTTGTGTGGGTGAGTGCGAGTTCCAGAGCGCCTGTTTCTTACCCATCTGGTTTTACAGATGTGGTTACACCCATGGCACGTTGTGTGATGTTTGTGTTGTTGTACGGTGGGTCATTGTTGCCACTGTTGTAACCCAACCACACTGCGCTTACATTGGTATGGCTATGCAGCTGCTGGCCATGTCTATAGCTACCCGCCACCCTCTTTTATGGCTTTTAATCTTTAATTCTGTAGCCTCCTGACAGGCTGAAGCCTTCTCTTGTTTAGCTTCGTCACCATGGCTCTTTGTGTTGATAGGTGTCCGCTGGCGTGCATCACGCCTGACGTGGTGGAAGCCACGTGCGGCTGCCTCCTGGCTCAGGCTGAAGAGGCGGAGAGGGAAGGGTGCACTTTGTCTCAAGCTGAGCAAATGATTCTCGAGGAGTTTGGTCAGTGTCTGACGCAAATCGTACAGTCGATATTCAAAAGCAGCGGCCTGCCTGGGTAGCCTCCGGAACAGAGGAGGCGGGAAGACGTTGTCCACAGCACAGGACATAAGAGAGTCATGTGGGCAGGTCATGCACTCGTCCATTTCGGTTTTCTTTTGGGAGTCATGGGAGTCTTGTTATGGGTTTTGTTTTGAATGCATATATGACTCTGTTTGGAATAGCGTTGTCAACTGCACATTGCTACGAATGTGTTCATGTATTTATTTATTTATTGAATTGTATTTATGTATTTATTATTTGATGGCATTTACTTTGAGATTCATGTTTCATTGTCTATAATTCCTTTAATAACAATAATTAATTTTCATTAATTATTTACAAATGACTGCCGTATGCTCTTCTAAACAGGACTTAGGTCCTATATATGATCTGGTTTTACTACTTATGCAGTTAACATTGAGGACTAGCAGGGCAAAGTGAGTTTTTGTCAAGTGAAAAAGTAAACACTATAGTCTACTTTGTCAAGTTACCAGCATTTATATTTCTGTATGTTAAACAGCCATTCAAATTTTCACTGAACCCTGTGTTGATAAATGTTCAAAATAAACTGTGTTGATTAAGGAGAGCTCTTTGCCATATCAATGAACCCAAGAGAAAGTTCCCACATCATGTTTAATTAAATAATGTTTTAGAGCTGTCATCTTTACAGTAACATGATGGGATCCTTGTTGATTAAACATCCTTTCTTTGCCACTCTCCAAACATGTGCGAAACTCAGTCAAAGTGCAGCAATTGATTTTCATTTTAGGCAGGTGTCTTGTTGACGTCAGCGTTTGTGGTCAAGTTAATATAATCTGGTCTACCATGATAGGAGACAGCACAAGTAAGAGATGTCTCTCACAGGGGGTTGTATTGAACCTGAGACCCTGTTGCTATTCATGGCCATATAAAGGGGCCCTGGAACATTGCTGCAATCAGATGGGATCACAAACACGAGGACTTCTTATTCTTTTGGCCATGGTAAGTGAAGATAAACCTATTACATTTGGAGCTGCATAATGTGGTAATGTGTTGATGAATTGACACGTAAACAACAAATACACAACTTTGTTTACAGGGACAGACAACAAGTATATGGATGTACGTAATTTTATGTGTTCTGATCATGGACTCGCACTGCACTGAAAAGGTATGGAATTTGAATAATTCACATAAATTTTATCTGATCACTATGCAGTACTTTTTAAATATGAAATTTATTAACATCCCTTACAGCAAACTATACGTTCCAATAACTGGGGACCACAGTCAATGATGTACCTCAAAGGCAAATGTGAGTATATCTTTCAGCATTCATGGCGTGCTTATATATACAATGTCATGTCACAGTTGAAGTAGTTTAGTATTAGAAAGCCATCAATGGACATGAAATGGATTAAATGACAAAAATGTAACACCTTATTGGCCATAGGGGTCTATATTGTACCTATGAAATGACAATAATGAATGTGATTGCGTCTGTTTATATTGTTACAATAGGCTCAGTATGATCCCAAATGGACAATTTTAGGAGAATGTTACCTTGAATTTAAGGGGATACCAATTGGGTGTTGTGTGGAAATGCATTCTGCTAGATAGTTTCAAAAGCAGTGTTCTCATGCTATTGCAGATGGCAGAAGACATGAACCTGACATTCTTGAAAATGTTTATGAATCAGGGATGAGCGACTTGTACACGGTCATCAAAGGTAGGTCGTGCATTGTTAGGACAATTTTACTTATGTTGTGTTACACATAATGTAGTTTACCCCTAAATGTAGAACGGCTAAAAAGCTTGGTTTTGTCATTTTGAGACCAGGGAAAATGTCAGTGAGCTCAAAGTATGACTAAAAAAAACAACAACCCTCTGCCCCTCCCTTCAAGGAAACTGGTTTGTTATGGTCGGTCTGCTCAGGAAGGGCATGAAAGTGTGAAGTGAAAGAGGCTGCATAACTGCTATTGACGTGTACTGTAATGTGTTTTACCCAAGGATTTCAAAAACTGAGGTCAGTGGATTCCAGAAACCCCAAGAGGATGTTCGCATCTGAGAATCTTATGATTCGTTATGTTAATTAGATTGCATGTATAAAGTGCTTTATTTAATGTAATGATATTGTTCAGGAGACACTGATTTACTGGTCATTTTAGTGTCAAATCTTAACGTGAACCCTTGTTTGTTAATGTATTTAATAAAATAAACTTTACCAAATACCATTATTGTTTAAAAGCCCAAAGACAGTCTTGCAATATTGTTACACTCTCTGAGAAAGTGACTTAGTGAGCTTGAGTATCATAAATGAGCATGTATCATCAAGCTAAATTGAAAAGTCAGATTTATTATTCAAGATGTAAGCAATACTGGTATATCTTGAGTAGATAACATAGCAAGTTGGTCTAGCATATCAACATTGAGTGTCCATTGTGTTTCACTGAGTAATGGACTTTTCTGGAAAAAAGCATACGGTATGCTTGACCTCATTACTTGCCTGCATCCACTAGGGAAGTTACTTGCCTGTTCACAGTCAAGCTTCAAGTATTTGGGGAGAAAACAGTTGCATAATATTTAGTGCAGCAGTTAAGTAGCACTTTCAATAAAGATACTTATACTGCACAATAATGACAGAAAACCGGCAATAACCACACGCATTGTCAATACTTCTCTAAAATACATTTTTGTATTCAAAGCTTTTCCCAGTGGAAGAAAATTGAGTTGTGAAATTAGAACTAGGCTTCATGTGGTGAGTGTGCCTGGCCCTGGAAAGATTTTTAAGCACAGTACTTCCTGTGATTCATCTTGCCAATTCAACTTTCTTAGCTAGGGAATCAAAATATTCCATTTATTCCATGTATTTATGGCCTTGGCATAGCTCTGTAGGCCACATCAGAGCGGTAGATAAAACAGAGTCGACACTCCCATAGTAAAATGGCAGTGCTTTTTCCAGGCTATTTCCTCGTTATGGGACTTTTGGAACTATTTACAACCAATCTGTTGGTCAGTAGTCAATGAGTTAATTGATTTACACCTTCCAGCATCCAGAAGTACCCACCCTCCTGCGATTCAGCCATTCAGCACAGGTTTTTTGGAACTTTTGATCGTGTGCTACATGTCTGTCTCACATATCTGACATCTTACAGAATCAAGTGTTTTACAAGTATCAATTGCATCCACCCACCTCTGGTGCCCAGCTGTCACTTTAAGCTCATAGACAGACCATAAATAAAAAAGGCAGACAGGTTCTTTAACCACAAGACTACAATAGACTTTCTTTCAAAGAACAACGATTCAGAGGTATGAAAATGTCCGGGTTCAGAAAGTCTCGCCATATGGTTCAACCTGCCGGCGCACTTTAAACAGGTGATTTCACTGATTAGCCTGTTCATTTGCTTGCCTGAAGAGTTGCGCTAGTGCATGGGAAATGTGTTGCTAGTGGGCTCCTTTCCTTTTTTTGTAGCCAGGTCCTCGTCTCAGAAATGAACCGACATATTTTCTGCTACTTGCCTCTATGCAGAATGAATATAGTACTCAAAACAGCGTTTCACACACAATGTGGTCATAACAGGAAAACCAGCTTTATGTGTGTACGTGCACTTAGATCAACTCGACATGGGCTATTCACAGTGCAGAGCTTGGGTCGTAAACGCATACCGATGCTGGTACTATTGCGCATGGTGAACTGAGCTGGGGGCAGGAGTGAAATGAGGACACCAGTCCGATTAAAATGAAACTGCTCCTCCACTGATCTAATGCGTCTGGCCAATTGTATATTAGCAGTCCAATATGGACGTATCTGATTGGTAAACGTACACCAACTTTTTTTTTTACGTTGACCTTAAATGGCACTTGGCAGGTGAACAAAATTCAACCCTTATCCTGAAGGACGTGGGCGTCTGAGTCCTTCCCTGTGAGGCTACACTCGTTATTTGGGATTTTGGAAAAAGAAAGAATACACACGTCCGAAAGAATGTCGGGACTGACTCGTTCTTTTACCCTCCTAAGAGGTGCAGGAACACAGATGATCCAAAAAGCAAATCTTAGCCACAAACCAGCAAAGAATGTCCTGTCTGCTGGCGTAAGTATCCACTGCGACCGTTGCGCACTTACCACGGAGTCACCCTGTGTTTGCGCTTTTTTTCACTTTAGAAAATGGACATTCACCGGGACTATTGTAGCCTATATATTAATGTGGAGTTTAAAATCGAATTGTAATACGTTGTCTAGACAGGTAATTAAACACTGACTTCTTAAATAACTTTACGCCATAATCTTGTTGTTTACCACACCTAACCGTTAATGGCGCAGTGATCCCTGCATCAACGCCTTATAAACGACTTTTTGTCTCGGTAACTAGCCTACTAGTCTATGCAGTTTAATCGCCTCGGAGAATTGTTCCTGGCCAAAATATTTTTGAGAAAGCGATTAAGGGAGGGAAGACACCGCAGACTGTGCTGCATTGTCTGCAGTTAAACTGCATGGTAAAGTCCTTCAATTTTGCATTGACGGTTGTCTTCCTTCAAACGGTTTACAGCTTAACTTGTAGTAGCCTATAATAATAAAACATGTATTTAAAGGCGCCTTTCTTGGCACTTGTACCATAAGTGGAGTGTTTGTCCTGTGGTATTTGCATGCAGAGTTTAGATTACAGTCGTCTGTTGAAAGGGAGGAGTGTTTTTTAGTTATGCTTTTGATGAATAAAAGCAAATCCTGTGCTTAAAACCACTGCTTATAAACCAAACCGTAAAAATACCTAATGTCCAAAAATGAGACCATGTTGCATCATTGAGTTTGCTCATTTTGACGTTTATAAGAGTAGCCCTACATACAACTTCAATTCATTGACCTATGAAGGCCACATCAAAATACTTTCTCGATTTTTTTGTCATTGACACAGGAGCAAGCCTTTGTGATGGTCACCTTTTTCGTAACCATATTGGGGCCTTCTGGATGGGTCCTGGCCAACTTGGAGAACTACAAGAACAAAGACAAGTGACCTTCAGCTGCTGTGATCTGCCACCCGTCCATTCCTTCCATATGAGCCGTCCAGTGTGCTCCTCTTAATAAATGCTCGTGTCTATAGCCTACCCTACATTTGTTTCGGACCCATTATTCAACACCCAAAAGGCGTATAAGCTCACAACTGACCTGCTTGAATTAGCTCATCTATCTGGCTGAAGAGTTGTACTCATTAGAATGAGCTGGTTTAGAAGAACTCTGTTTAGAAGAGTAAATTAGAGAAAAAACAGAATGGTGACATTTCCCTAAGAGACTGGAAAAAGATGGTCACATGTCCATGCCAGTGTCCGGGTTATGGAGACCGTTGTGGTCACTTGGTCAGTAGCCAAATAGTTATTAGATTACACCCTTCAGCATCCATAAATACATCCCACCCTCCTGCAATACAGCCATTCAACACAGGTTTGCCGTTTGCTGGAACTATTGACCACATGACATGTGTCGCACTTGCAACTCTGTCTGTCTATGGTTCTGGTTGAACTACGAGGTGGGACAGTTGAGGGGCAGCACCTTTCCCTGGATTGGGTGAGGCTTCAGCAAAGTTAGCAGACCAGAGTAGACCATTCATTTCTGCAATGACTTTGAGATTTAGTAGTAGACATGGCAAGTATATCAAATCTGTCTAGGTGGTTAAACAGTGTTTTGTTATATGACAAACTCAGAGTACTTATTTCTGGCCTACAGAGAGGTCTTTAATATAACTTTTCAGCCAGGTAGCTTGTAACTAATTTGGATCACCTGAGAAGTGTACAGGTACAAACAATGCATTGTAATCATTTTACTTTCTGAGGCTGTGGTTGCTCACTTCATTTTGCAATACAAGTTCATTTGGATTTTACCAAAATGTATCCTGAATTGTAGAAAGGTGCTTCAGCAAGCTCAGTAAGAGGGTCTGTCTGCTCTACAAGTATGAAAGTAGTTTTGTCTCAGTCTTGGATATTTCAAGTTTAAGATTTCAGATATACTGGACAGGGGTAAATTCCTTGTGCACAAACATGGCGGTCTTGTTTAAGTGATGTAGTTGGCATCTGTGAACAGATCTTTGAAGTTTGCCGCCAAAAAGGGCCCAAAACTGCCATCTTTGCCGATGTAAGGAGATCCAGATGTTAATTGAAACTAACTACCTATGGCAATTTCCACAGCAAGTTAGCTCTGGGGTAGCAAAAATCAAAGTTCACAGTCAACCTACTGAAGATCACAGTACCCACTTAAGAGTAGAGGAGAAAAGGTTAGGTTTACAGGTGTGGGCCCTGGCTGTGGCGCGACTGGATGGGGCACCTGCACCACATGCCAGCGACCCGGGTTCCATTCCCGCCCCGTGGTCCTTTCCGGATCCCGCCCCAACTCTCTCTCCCACTCGCTTCCTGTCATTCTCTCTACTGTCCTGTCCAATTAAAGGCATAACCCCCCCCCCCAAAAAAATAATATATATAAAAAAAGGTTAACAGGTGTGATAATTCCAAAAACCCAAATGTTATTTTCTCCAAAATCTCAAGATACTGGATCTCATTATGTGGGCAAAGATGGCAGCTTTGGGTACTTTTTGTAGGCGAACTCTCTGAAGTATAAAGTATAAACATATATAAAGACAGTATAAAGTATAAACATATATAAAGACAGTATAAAGATCTGGGTGTTAATTGAAGCCAACTATGTATGGCAAGTTGCATTGTAAGTTAGCTCTGGGGTAGCAAAAATCAACATACAACATATCGAAGATCACAGTATCCATTGAAGGCAGACAAAAGTGTGTAGAGCAAAACGTCTGCATTTCTGATTTCCTCATCCCCGCGAGAGTTTAACAGGAGCGATAATTCAAAATCCCCATGCTATTTTCCCATATTCCCATAGGAAAAATCATAAGATGCCAGACCTCCTTATATGGGCAAAGATGGTAGTTTTTCTGCTGGCGAACTTCAGAGGTCTATTGATAGGGACTAACCACAGTGGCACATTGACATAAAAGCATGTCCCAATTACTTTTATGTGTATGCGTTTTTCATGCAGATGTGTACCACCCTCCACAAATACCACGTAAATAAACTGCTCACAAAAAGTAAGGAAACTTGACTTTGGCCCATTATATCTCCACTTTAATAATGCCAATCACTAAAGTGTTTTATGTAATTTTCATCGTTTATTAGTCACCTTTACAATGAGGTACAGCTTGTAAGCATTGGGCTCCCATGGAATGAGCAACACAAGCAAACGTATAAGTAGTGCCATGAAAAATGTGCCAAAATGGCCTGTTATGCTGTTGGAATTCACCTTTGTTAAGCATTGACGATTGCATTCTCCCACAGAAATGAGGAAAACAAAACATGTTAGGCATACATTCGTTCATTTTATACTCAGTGTCAGGGTCCTCAGTAGCGTGTAGAGGATCCATATGCAGCCACAACAGCTTGGCACCTTCTTCTCATGCTGGTTACCAACCTGGCTACATTCTGCTGTGGGATGGCATTCCATTCCTCGATAAGGATCTGTTAAGTCAGCCAACCTGGTTCTGTTGGTGACTCTGGCACGTACAGCACGCCCAAGCTGATCCCACAAGTGTTCAATTGGGTTGAGGTCTGGACTCACGTCACGGCAGGCCATTCTATCCTCTCCACTCCCAAATTCTGGAGGTACTCTCTGATGATCCCAGCTCTATGGGGGCGAGCGGTATCATCCTGGAGGATGGCATTTGGTCCCATATTCTGGAGATATGGAATTTCCACAGGCTCCAGAATCTCATCCCGGTATCTAAACTCACCTGGTAGCACTTGAAGCCCAAAAGTCCCACTGTGTGTCGTGGGCGTGGCTGCATTAAACCTCAATGGTTGACCTCAATGATATTCTATTTGATTCAGGTATGGGAACAGATAGCAGATAATTCCCCTCTTTGGCTAGCCTGGCTAACGCCTCCCACTTCTCAAATGAGACGTGGTCTGGCAACCAGACGTTCATTTTCTCGTATTTGAAAAAATGCCCAGATCCGTTCATTGGGCGCCACGGATGTCAATCAAATGTGTCTCTGCATAGCTCTTCATGGTCTTGCTTTCTCCCCTGTTCTGTGATTGGCCACCAACATCAGGCGAAAATGGGGGCGTTAGTTTCCAGACTGCCTTAGCAGCGTGAAAGAAATCACCGCGCAAGGCAGTATGGGAAACCCAGGCTACTCTTTGGCAATACATATTACATGAAAGATGTGCTGCAATGTAAACAAGCCCATCTAATTTGCATGAAAATGTGTATGTTAGAAATGCACATCTTCAGAAACAATATGCTCCGAACAAGGTATAAAATAAGGCAACTCACTTATCCAAACAATGAATGCATTAACCCTATGAGCCCTTGGCTGTTTTAAGGGCATTTTCACTACCTTTAGTTAGAAGCATTTATCCTGGTCATTGTAAGTGCCATTCACACATGCTACATATTGTATTTTTCAACACAGTCTCTAGACGACCCATATCTGCCACAATATCATGTATTATTACTTGCATTGATTTGATTTTGATTTTTAAATAATAAACATTCTTACATTTTGACGTGTAATCTCACCACAGCAAGCTGACAGCTCGACATGTCTCATGCATGCGTAGGCCCGACTGCCCTGAATCTGGCAATATAAGAATCATGGTGGAGGGATACTTTGGGGCTGAACAATTTATATAAATATGTGGCGTGTGTGCCTTACAGAAATAAATGGCAATTTTTATTTAGTGATGAAAAAGGACTTTTTGTGCTGCATATTTTAGGTAAGCCACACAAGATACGCATTCTCAAGAAACTATACTGATACTGATTTTTGGATACTGGCCTTTAATCATAAAATGATAGGGACAGTTTCCTTACATTAAATACAAAGAAATGTTCAATTCCATTGCTGCTAACCATTCTGTGAACAATAAAAAAAAGTATGTTAATGACACTGCATTAACACGCGCATAGGTGTACAAATAGATGTTGAGGTTAGGTAAGGATATCCTGGGCCTGGTACAAATAGATGTTGAGGTTAGGTGAGGATATCCTGGGCCTGCTGCTCCACCAGGACGGCCATGTTTTTGACGTCCCCACACCAGAAGTCCAGACGATCCTTCATGCCTTTAATCTGGAGAACATCGATTGGCAAAGCCGTTTAGCAAATCAGGCAGTCACATTTAACAAGTCATGGTTGCACAAAAAAAATCAGAAGGCTAACCAAAGTCAAGTGATTACTATGGTGATCTCGTAACACAAGTGATTACTATGGTGATCTCGTAACACAAGTGATTACTATCGTGATCTCATAACACAAGTGATTACTATCCTGATCTCGTAACACAAGTGATTACTATCGTGATTTCGTAACACAAGTGATTACTATGGTGATCTCGTAACACAAGTGATTACTATGGTGATCTCGTAACACAAGTGATTACTATCGTGATCTCGTAACACAAGCGATTACTATCGTGATCTCGTAACACAAGTGATTACTATGGTGATCTCATGAAAAGGATTCAGTACCTGCTGTACGTCCAGTACTCTCGGCTGGACCCATGTCATCTGAACCTTCTGATCCACCTCATCGATGTTTCCCTTGATCAGCCCGACAGACAGGGCTTTCATAACCAGCAGTTCCACCTAAAACGCACGCAGTGAAGATCAGTCAGGGCGCACAACCATCATCCATGTCGAATGGGTGAAAATGCAAAGCTAATGTACCTCGTTCACAGAGATCTTGGTGCTCTTGGCAATTTCATGGAAGGTCAGCTGTCTGTTGTTGGCGGGGCGCGTGAAAGTCATCTGAGTGGAGAGAAATGTCACCATTAGGTTAAGTCGTGTAAACTAACGCACCATGATTATATTCAACACCAATACTCCAGCAAAAGAAGCGGGCAGCTCCTTTAAAGACTGGACCACTTGAGAGCCCTGTAAGATCCTGCAGAAGAATCCCCATGACCACCACTATGCTTCAGTACACATATGGTGGTGAGGTATATTGGGCAGTTAGATCTATACAGTTGAAAATGTATGGCAACAAATATTTGGGGTCAAGTCATGTGAAAGATTATAATCACTAACAAGTTAAAATGAGATAAAACAATCCATCATTAAATCACTGTTTTCAAGAAAGTGTTCACATTACGGTCAGTGTTAACACTGCTTGCATGTACGGGTGAATCGTGGTGAATTAGTCTTCTTATGGGTTATGGCTGAATTCCCCGGCAAAGAAAACATTCAACTACAACAAATAAATTAAATGTCTACTGACACCCGCAATATTGTTGTACTGATTGATCAGAAGGATCGAAGTATTTGGTATCAATGGAAAGCTCTGTTTCTCCTCTTTCTCTGACATGTGTGCCATGTCTATGCGATCCCGGGTTCGCGAGTAATTCAAGCAAGAGTAATGGATGCGTCGGTGAAAGCAGAGCAGTATAGACTGTGAATATGATATACTTTGATTTAATTTCAAGATTTTTTTTATTTTCATACTTGATTGTACAGATAAGGGTCTTGTTGGAAAGCCCCACTTCTGCTCTTTCGTGCAATAAAGGTCTCATAATCATGGAGCAATGTAACAGAGACGAATGAGTGTGTTTTTTGACACACTTTGCGTCAGTTGGGCTCATAGGGTTAAGGACGTATCTACTGCCATCTACAGGCATTAAATAGACAATGCAGCCACAGTGGTTTTAAGTCAAAGCATGAAAAACACCAACATCTCAATAAAAGGCAATGTGCTGGAGTGAACGACAGAATGGAGGAGACCTAACCGAATGAGTCGGCCATACTAAAGAAATTGATGGACAGCTCACCTCCATCACACAGAGCAGCTGGATCTTCTGCATGAGTTTGGGCTCTTGTGCTGCGAGGTCCGGCTGACAGAGAAAAGTGTTGCACAGCATTTTAAGCGTTAAGATGTGCTTTGTAATCTCATGAGTAATGTTGTGCAGATGTAGTTAAGGATTTACGGTGATACAAGGAAAACTACACAAAACAGATGTTACCTGCTGTCCCCAGGCAGACTTAAAGTTCTGGAACTTGTCCACATTCCCACCATTGAATGCATAAAGTGTGTCAATTAACCACTGCTTGTCTGTGTTTCTCAGAGATTCCAAAACAGGATGCATGAGCTGTGGACAAATGCATGAACGGGGACAATCAGGACCGCACAGGACAGTAAGAGACAGTTCCTTGTATGCACTAATGAAATACTAGCTCTTACCAGTTCACCAAAGTTGTATACTCCTTCCCCCAACAGGCCAGCCAGACCTAGTGTGAATGCCCTCTCTTGCTGCTCGGCCTCTGTAGTCAAAACAAACAAATAATAATGATGAACGCCTAAAACAAACTGCAACCCCGTTGTGATAATCTACTAAAATTCTACTGAAACTTTGAATGTGATGCCAGCAACATGTCTCAAAAAGGCAACAAAAGGCTAGGAAAGCATAATGCTACAGAAACCACAAGGAACATTTCATAACTAATAAGATTAACTGGCACCATAATTCAATCAGATTACATTAGATTAGATTCAACTTTGTCAGAGTGCAGAGTGCAAGTACAAAGATTTGGGTATAAAATGAGAATCTCAGAAATACGGTATTCATCAATCTGTGAAAAAGTGCGTGGGCAAATAATTCAACGCTATAAGAATAATACTATACCTATAGTGCATTATATGTTTTTGTCCTGTTTAAACTCATTCTAAGGGCTCAGGCTGAGGTATACACAGTTAGGCGCTCCATCCACATATTCTGGCTAGACTCTACCATGCAAATAAGAAACTATATTTAGAGATGATCCAGAAATGCTGCCGTCTAATCTGGGCCTGAGCTCATTCAAGATGGACCTAGAAAAGTGGAAAACTATCCTGTGGTTAGAACAGTCAAAATGTGTAATTCTTTTTGGAAATCATAGATTGTGCATCGTCTAGTGCACAGTGATACGCTAGCATCTACAATGGTGTGGGGGTACATTAGTGCCTATGGCAGTGTGTACATCTGGAAAGGCACATACATATATTACAGTATATATTACATATTACATATATTACGGTATATATTACATTAACAGTATGGGGTCCAGCTCGGTCACATGTCCTACATTTGCAAGAATGGGACAAAACTCAAGCAATTGGTCTGCTAAATTGCTAAGTGTTTAGAGACTGTAAAAGTAGAGGTGATGCAACTCAATGGTTAACGTGCCCTGCCCCGGACCTTTCTGAAACCTATTATATGCGCATCAGGACACAGAGGAGAAAAGTACTGAATACTCAAAATAGTGTATACGAGTAGAATCGCAGACTGCACCCGTATGTCACATGTCCCCATCTTTCATTTCTGTTGTCTCCCTCACCTTCTGTTCTGA
The DNA here is from genome assembly GCF_963854185.1 of Sardina pilchardus. Classification (NCBI taxonomy): domain Eukaryota; kingdom Metazoa; phylum Chordata; class Actinopteri; order Clupeiformes; family Clupeidae; genus Sardina; species Sardina pilchardus. The sequence goes on from NC_085003.1 coordinate 19,356,705, forward strand.
TGCAGTGGCAACAGTACACATGGTGGTACACTCTAACTCGTAAATATGAACCATTCATACAACTAACGACTATAGGCATAATATGATCATAGCAGAGGGTGGTGGTGACAGTGTTGGTCACGGCCGGACTTACCTGGCAAGTCTTTGATTTCAACACAGCCCAGGTAGCGCAGCGCATCCCTGTAGTAGAGGGCATGGGTGCCCATGATGCGGTAGTATTTGCTGGACAGGTCGTAGAAGCGGCCATGCACAGAGGTCACACCGGGCAGGTTGTTGAGCATCTCATCCACATCTTCAATTATTTTCTTCAAGGGAGAACAGACAATCAGACGGTAGCAATAATATATATATATATATAAACGTTATTCTGACATGTGTACAGCTAGCACAGCCATAAGCGTGGAGGTACCTTGGTTGCAGGGAGGTCATTGATCTCGAGCTTCAGGCTGCCGATTGTAGTCTTACACAGGATGACTGCTTCATCGCTGCTTTTGACCTTATTTCACAGAGAGAGAAAGAACAACATAGGGGATTAGTACATTTCTTTCCCTGAGAGAACATGGACATCATTTGATGATGCAGGCATGGCTACCTTTTCTTTTGTTTTCTCCAAGAAGCTGATGGCTGTGTTGGGATCTGTGGAGGCACACATGTATACTCAAAAAGCAATCTTGCCAAAAAAAAAACCCTCCACATTACTTTTATTTATTCAATTTTGAATGATACATGGAAAGAGAAGAGTGGAACAGCTGAGGGAGACAAATACCTGTCATCTGACGGGCCACAAAGAGAATGATTTCCATCAAGGAAAGTGGATTGATTCTGTCGCAGAAGACAACAGAAATGAAATCACATTCAATACATGAACAAAGTGCATTTCTTCACTGCATTTCTTTACATTTACTTTCAATCAGCACTTTTTTTGAGTAAAACCATAGCTTACCTGTGCTCAAAATCGCTGATGAAGTTTTCATAGAGCTACAAATGGAGCACAATGAACAGAATCATTTAATTAAATGAATACAAAACATGGAAACCAAAACAAACAGATTTTCTTTTATCAGCTTGATGAAATTACACATAAAGAATGTACACACCTGAATAAGGCCATCTCCAGACGCAAAGTAGGGATCTTTCACAAAGTCTGTCAACTTGAGCGTCAACTGATGCCACAATCTAGATGCGAGGAGGGTTAGAAAATGAAACCATTTAGACCAAATAGACCGACATGAATGGCTAGTACATCTCTGATCAATCAGTACAACAATATTGATCTCTATGGGTCTAAACTGGTTTTGGAAAATTCAGTGACTACTATTAAGTGTGCATGCGTCTACTACTATGCAGACTATAAAGTCAGGCGTGATAAAGCAAAACATGCCATTCTCAACTTGTAATTCCCCTCTAAGCTCATGTGTAGACTACTTTATTCAGACAGATATTGAGCTCCAGTCCAAGTGTAAGCACTGCTCTGTTGTATTTGCCATAGACACCAACTACTGATGTACATGCATTGTACAAGTGGGACAAAATGTTATCATCCATGCTGTTGCACAGACCACCAAAAGCGGAATGTGTAGTGCATGTGTAATAATACATATTACACCAAGACATCATTATTTACATAACATCATTAATGTTATAACTTCACTAGTCTGTGGAAGACCTGGCAATGAATCGCAACGCCCACTACAAATGTTCCCAACAGCCCTATGCCAATTTCGTAAAAGATGCTCTGCCGACTATATGCCAATATAATCAGCAGAGCATCTTTGACGAGATTGGTATAGGCCTAGGCTTAGCCAATGTTGTTTCTTATTCACCATTACAAAAAGGCTTGTTGGATGAAAAACAGGAAGGGCTATCATCCATTCCATACGATCAAAACGTTTCATTGATTGAGCTTGATTCGTAGGGTCAAACGTTTTTGACATACAGGTCTAACGACAAGAAAGAAAAAAAAGAAAATGTTGTATTGGTACGCTTACAATGTTAGGATAAGCCCTAAATGTATAGTTGCAATAGATCTACGTACTAGGAGGTCGCTGATTCATAGAACGTCACTAAGGTTAATGTTATCCGGATAACATTGTCACTCAGATTTCCTTTGAAGATGATAAACAAAAGACGAAAGCTTTACAAAAACGTTGTAAATAGCCAACGTTGTTCATTTTGCGACAACTAGTTTGATAGTGTAATAACTTGCAATGGTTAATCAAGTACCCATTATACAGATGTTAGCCTACATTGAATGTTGGTTAGCTAGAGTTAGCTTAACTATAAAGCCACTGGCTAACCAACATACATATTTCCATAACCCGTAAAATAACATTGTAGTTTTTGATTTAACATATTAACATATCTATATATTAAGTACTGGAACCTGATAAGATGTGCTGTGTATAACATACTGTGCATTATCCTCTAACACATATAAACCCTTTCTATCCAACTCAATAGCTTCATGACTCAGCGTAGGTTATGACCAATGGAAGAGTGCTAGCCATTTAATGTTAGCTAACACAGCTACATTGCTAATCAACGTCAGTTCAACTATTTGCTTACTTTTTGTTATGTAAATCCTCAAGCGTATGCCATTCTGTGGCGAGCTCTGGCGTCGTACTATTGCTTTGCTGTTGTTTGAGATATCCAGTAACGTCTTTCATTTTAAAATATTATTTGTTAGCTCCTCAGTTGTTCAAGTCACTAACGTTAGCTTCCTAACAATTTCTATGTCAATGAGGCTGCTGTTCTGGCCAATCAGCAGCAAGTTGAAGGTCTTCTTCTCCCACTTTTTACTTCAACATTCGAGATTCATTACCGCCATCTACTGGATATTTCAACTAGCCTACAGCATATTTATTGTGGGGACCTTCTGCCCCCTGATGGCAAAATTATGTAATTAATTCTGGTTAAAAGGCTGGCAAAAAAAGTCAGATTACTGTTTAATTAAAGAAATTAGTGGTTCCAGGTTAAAAGTTGCCCTGTGAATAGCCTACACAGAGAACATCAAAATTAGGAACTTATTATGAACAAGATTCTAACTTTCAGGAGAGGAGCTTGCAACTTCTCTGTTCAAAGAGGCAGGCAAGTTTTGCAACTTATCAACCGACTTTGGGAAATGGTAGAAGAAACATGATTCATATTGGGAAATGCAAGTTCCAGACATTCTAAATCTTATTAACTAAACAGCTGAATAAAATGTAAAGGATCTGCAATGACTAATGGCTAACAGACAGACTGGCCAGTATCTCTGATCAATCAGTGCAACCAATATTCATCCCTTTAGGTTTGAAGAGGTTATAGTTATATGTACATGTGTCTTCTGTAATATACTACTGCAAAAAGCCAGGCATGATCAAGCGCAACATTAATTCTTAAACAACAAAAAACACATGAAAATACTTATTTGAAAACTATTTTATTGATCTCACATTATACCACATTATACAGTACAATATATGAATTCAATGTATTATTTATATCAATATATCTGACCGGCATTTACAATGTACAATTCTGTCCACAGTTAGCCACCTACAATGAAATAAAAATGAATGGACAGAGAGTGTGCCTGACACAAGACACATAACCACCCAATGAATGGTGTGACTATTTTGTCATATCCTGGCAAAATAACAAGGGTATACTTAACCTGATGCTGGAAGCAATGGCATGACTTGACCAGCTCATCTACATCATTAGACATAGTTTCTGAACTGTGAAGCTGTGGGAGGTATCATATTTACTTGGTTATCTTTGTAATATTAACAATAAAACAACATGTACAGTAGGTACTAGCTTATTGAAGCATTTCAGACATTCTGGCTGCAAGAGCACATAAGCCATCTACAAGTGAATGGTTTGCTAGTTATTAGAAAATATTGTCATAGATTTCTCATAAATGTTTTATACCATTCCATATTTATATTGATATGGAATATAGGCTACTCAATTACAAAGTGTCTCTGTCCAAGAAAATCATAAAATATTTCTGGAACATCTCAACAGCTTCTGGTTAGATGCCATCTGTAAACATCTGCTTAAAAAAGACAGATTTAACCCATACCACAGAAACCCAACAGGCTTAGACTGATTGTCAGCATAACAATATGTTAAATGATCTTGTGTTACCTCGTTATGCGTTTCCTGTGTACACACACAGACACGACACGTGCTTTCTAACAGCAGAAGTGAGCAAATTCTGCCATGTATGCAAATCAGTAATCAACACCAGACACAGGACATTCTTTCACATTCATTTTTGTTAAAGGAGCTCTGTATAGGTATAGGCTATATGATCCAATTGATCTTGAACACACCATATTGGCCATGAGGGCACTCTTGCTTTGCGTGCAACAGTGAGTCCTTATCAGCTCCTGAGGTACAACGTGGTACTAGGAGAGAGGATGGGCCGGCGCAGTTAGCATATTAGCATGCTATTGCCAACATACAGCATACATGTTTCTGACATTATGTCTGAACAGTTATTTCTTCAAATTCTTAAGCTATCTCTAACTACATTTTGAATGTTTCAAACTTAACTTCATACACAACGGTACATTTAATTACAATCCAATTGACTTATAAGAGCAACATAAAGAGAAACAAAAACCACTGGCCTGTATGATATTTTAAATAAAGATGAATGAATATGCATTTTTTTATGTTTAACTTAAATATGGTTATAAACTATATATTTACCTGTAACATAGCAACTATATGAACAATACATCTCCTCATGCTCTCACAACATGCTCTCGTCTCACACACTGTTCTTTTCTTTGCTCTTAAAAGTGCTTTTGCATTCGGGTTTCAGCAGGCTGTGGAATGAGGTTTGGTTAGAGCATGGCAATAGCAATTTGAATAAATTATTCTAATGTTAAAATGGTCAAATTGCAAGTCATCCTCCAGAGTCCTCCAGGCACCTTATTTCTAGACACCTTCAGACACCTTCAGACACCTTCTATTATATTGTTTAAGTATGTCTAGGAAAGCTTGATGAGATGCACAACAATATTGACAAATGTGAGAATATGACCCGTGTCTTGGACTGCAGCCCAACATGCTGAAATAGCACATTAAGCTGTGGAGCAAATATGGTCTAGAACCACCATGTCTGCACTAACTGTTTCCCACCTCAAACTGCACTACATACCATCTGATGGCTTTTGAACTATTTCACTGGTTGACCAGTGTTTTCCCTTTTACACCCCATTGCACACACACGTGCACACACACATCCTGGCACAAGAGAAGACTGCCACTTAAACATTGCCAGGCGTTTTGTCTCAGTCCTGGGGGTGAGGGTGGGTATGATTAGGTGTCTTGTGTGATTACATTGGTGTTATGGGCATGGATGATGAGTCTGATCCCTGGGTCCCCTGCACTAGAGGGACCATCACCGTATCTCAGTGTGGCTTTACTCAACGTCCTCGTCGCTCTCAGGCTGAGTAATCTGTCCTTGCTGTTGCTGAGACAACTTTTTCAAGTCCTCTGCATCCAGTTTGGTCATCGTCCCATCTGGACCAAGCTTCATAGGCTGAATCACACTTTTCCTGGAAAACAATCATATTTAAAAAAAAAAAAAATGATGAACTGTGTTCTTGATGTTTTGTCAGTATTTCCCTTTCAGGCAAGACATCTAGCTGTTTTACACACCACTGAAATATATCTATATGTATGCTCACATATGTGAATATGGACGTTTTTATGCATTTACATATATGAAAATTGTATACGGATGTGGACTATTTTATGTATTATTGAAGAGAGAATATATGGATATAGAAAAGGCTATGACAGTTGGACATAAGGTTATACCACTTGTTATCAACAGTAAAGGCTGGTTTTGTAACTTTTCCTTCACTGAAGACAATTGAATATGTACCTGGAGAGCTTGTCAAACATGTTGACCAGCTTCATGGCCTCTAGCTCCTTCTGCTCTTCCGTCATCCCCTCCATAGGATTAGGCTGCTCCTCCTCCACCCGGCCTGTAACCGGGTTAATTCTAGCAGAGGGGTTAAAGTCAGATGAAAACAACACGCTTCAAACAGCACAGAGACAAACATATCAAAACTACATCAACGGAGGGACTTCTGTTCACCACTGTGGACCCACCAAAATCATTTGTGGCTACTATTTTAGCTTTACTCTTTAAAAAAAGAAAGAAAAAAATATATATATTATATTTTATTTGTATAATATATAATGTGATATATTTTTCCCAAAGCGCTATACATTCAACTGCATAGAGATAAAGTTTGTGCATGGTGCTCTTGGGAAAGGGAAAAATCCAATGATACAAAAAAGCAGGTCCAAGGCACTCGGTCAAATGAAAAAATAGAAGGATAGAATTAAAGAGCCTTTATTGGGTATGGCTTAAGTCATATTACTTTAAAAATCGCACAAGCCAACATATTTCGACCCAGAGTGGTCTTCTTCAGGGCTTGTGTATTTCAGGTAATATCAATAAAAGTGCAGTTGTGTTGTTTTGATTGAGTAAAGATAAATCAAATAACAATAACCCAATTCCACTGAAATTTGGAAAACAAACAAACTTACTTGGAAAACAAAATAAAAAGAAACATATTTATGAAAATGCATTCAAATTGTGGATAGACTGTATATAATTGGTCCAACATTTGGAATTCTTTTCTAAACATGCTGTGGCCCACACAGAGCCACTGGTGGAGAAGTCGAGGAGTAGAAGCTGTCTCTCACACACACACACACACACACACACACACACACACACACACACACACACACACACACACACACACACACACACACACACACACACACACACACACACACACACACACACCAGACGCCCCCTGCTCTTACTGGGATTTGGCCTCTTTGTACTCCTCCGTTTCACTGTCCTCGTCCTCAGAGTAATGTCCAGGGATCTGTCCCCCACGCATCAGCCCTCGCGCTGCTAGGAGCCCCGCCGCATTGCCATAACCCGTGTACTTGATGAAGCGTGACACTAGAACATGGGGGCAAACGCAGTTTTACACCCGTGCCTAGGACAACAGCTCACCTACAGCATAAGATCTTTGTGCATGATTGTAAACATTCCAATGGCTGCTTATTTCAATATCTGGGATCTGTATGTGGTACATATCACTACTGAATGTTTGACTGTACAAGACAAGAGTTTTGTAAATGTAATAAATAGCCTTGTAATAGCCTAGTAAAATGTTATGTGTTACTACTGTATACTGTTCAACTGTTTAATGTGACTACTGTGTAACTACAAAATGAAGTGCATTCATCCCATTACACGATCTATTCACAGTAAAATAACATTCATCAATCGCTCCATTCACCATGGTGACATGGCTTGGCTCTCTCCGTGTAATTGTGCAGTCAAGTGTCCAGGGTAGTGATGCCAAGGGAGTATACTATAATACTGTAGTGTTATTTATTAAGTATTCAACACATCAGTGCTGGGGTATCTTTGAGAGTTGAAAGCTACATGTGCAGCTGATGCATTGGTTTTATACAAACCTACTGTATGTGTGCAATATTGTGAACATGCCCATGGACGGAACGTAAACTCTCTGTTAAAAATGCTATACCATCAAAATGTGTGAACAGCAATATCGCGGTGGCTATATAAATCTCTGTTCTGATCAAATGTCCTCTACCAGATTAGTCCTCTGATGTAGCTGGAGTATTCAAGATGGTACAGAAGAGTTAATTAATACATCTCATAACCCGACTAGGCCACATTTGACACAACAATGAGCAATCTTTCTACTGTATGTGCATTGTGCACTGCGATTGGTAATAAATGATTATTGGCTATAAATGCTATTGCTTCTCACCGCTTTCTTTACAGAGCACGAAAAGGAACTCGGCGGCGCAGTGCTTGACGTCCGTGTCTATGTGCGTCATCAGGCGCACCAGCTTGTTCCGCAGCTTGTTCCCGACCTCTGGCCGAGTCTTCACGTCCCTCAGTGGGGGCAGCACCTGAGGAGCAGCACAGTCTCCACGTTAACCACAGACCCTCGCCAAACATGGTACTTCATTTGACCTGTTACATGCTATACATACATACAGTACATAGATATATATATATGTGTGTGTGTGTGTGTGTGTGTGTGTGTGTGTGTGTGTGTGTGTTCTATTGATATGTCCAGAGGGTGGAAAGCAGCTCCGGGGGCTTACTATCATCCTCAGGAACTTCCTGGTCACTCTGTGGATGCGGGAGCTTTCTGTCAGGAGGTTCAAGGTGGGGAGCAGGCTCTCCTTCATCTTCTTCCCCTGCGCATATCAAGCACACGAGCCGCATGACTGACATGCACATGGCGTCAGTAGCTACAGTGAGACCTGGCTGATGCAGGGGCCCAGCTGTGGCCTACTCCCCAGTCCCCTGTGCACATCATCACCCTGAGCAGTGCTCTAAGCAAAACAACAGCTACCCCAATCGGACTACACCATACTGTACGTATAAGCAGGTAGCTCTAACAGAGAACTATTCACCAACAAGATCACGCACTAAAAGCAATATCAACACACACACAATACGTGAACAGGCAGTTCTATAATACTCCATTAGACATGTACTGTATATACTGCATTTATCCTTCTGGAGGAGTTCAGATGCAAAAGCCTCTAAAAGCCACTTTTGTCAAAAATGAGATAATGATGGTGAGTGAATGCTCTTCATAAATAGTGTGAGTTGATTCAATAATTTAGCTTCAAAACTCACTAAATACCATTCTCTTCCTCGTCTGAAATATTGATTTGTAGGCGAAACCCTATAGGAGCCTGATACAAAATGCTCATTTAAAAGAAAAGACGGATTTAGAGGCTTTTGCATCTGAACCCTTCAATTCTTTTGAATTGATTTGGAGAATTCATGTGATTGATCAGATGTCTGACCCTGTCCAGCCTCTTCTCCATCAGCTCCAGGAGCATGTGGACCGCATCCATGTTGACCCCCATGTAGTCAATAGAGGCGGCCTGCACTTTGGGCAGTATGAGTACATCCAGGCAGGGCAGTGGCAAATTTCCTAGAAGATTACAGGTGTGGCTGTGGCAAACCACACACACACACACACACACACACACACACACACACACACACACACACACACACACACACACACACACACACAGGATACAGATTCAGGCATTTTGAGTTACTGTTGTGGTTGTCATGTGCGCATATTCCCGTGATAGTACTCATGTGCATGCTAATTTGCGGTTGGCAGTTGTGTCCTCACCTGTGGAACTCCTCTGTGCGGTCGTCGCTGTCTGATACACTCATGAGACAGTGTCTCAAGATGGCCCCCAGGTGTCTGTACATGGCAGCCTCTTCCTGCAATGTTCCATAATAATAACATAGAAACAACGTCAGACAAACACCAGGCATGAGCCTGAACGGCTGAGCAAAATCACCCTAAAATGGTTCAGTTCTAAAGATTATCTGAATGAAGTTGAATGAATAGCATATACATTTGATGAAAGTATGACAATAAGTCTTTATTCCTTCTTATGACAAACCAGCAACTACACATTTCTGATATGATTACTAAACAAATAATCCGCAATATGGTATTCACAAAACACAAAATGCCATTTTCATGATGTAATCTGGGACTCTAAAAAAGCAAGATGTCTTGGCTAATAGGTCTCACCCAGTTGCCAGATCTGTCTCTACTACATGTTATCACTGCACTGTTATTATGGCGTAGCGCACAGTGGGTGTTAATGGGTGGATCTCTCTCTTCTCACTACATGTTATCACTGTACTGTTATTATCATGGCGTAGCGCACAGTGGGTGTTAATGGGTGGATGTTTCTCTTCTCACTACATGTTATCACTGAACTGTTATTATGGCGTAGTGCACAGGGGGTTGTAATGGGTGGATGTCTCTCTTCTCACTACATGTTATGTTATCACTACACTGTTATTATGGCGTAGCGCACAGTGGGTGCTAATGGGTGGATGTCTCTGTTCTCACTACATGTTATCACTGCACTGTTATTATCATGGCGTAGTGCACAGTATGTGTTAATGGGTGGATCATAGATGTCTCTCTTCTCACTACATGTTATCACTGCACTGTTATTATCATGGCGTAGCGCACAGTGGGTGTTAATGGGTGGATCATAGATGTCTCTCTTCTCACTACATGTTATCACTGTACTGTTATTATCATGGCGTAGTGCACAGTGGGTGTTAATGGGTGGATCATAGATGTCTCTCTTCTCACTACATGTTATCACTGTACTGTTATTATCATGGCGTAGCGCACAGTGGGTGTTAATGGGTGGATCATAGATGTCTCTCTTCTCACTACATGTTATCACTGCACTGTTATTATCATGGCGTAGCGCACAGTGGGTGTTAATGGGTGGATCATAGATGTCTCTCTTCTCACTACATGTTATCACTGTACTGTTATTATCATGGCGTAGTGCACAGTGGGTGTTAATGGGTGGATCATAGATGTCTCTCTTCTCACTACATGTTATCACTGTACTGTTATTATCATGGCGTAGCGCACAGTGGGTGTTAATGGGTGGATGTCTCTGTTCTCACCTCATCCACCTGCCGCTGGTTGGTGTCGTAGGTGATGTTGAAGAGGATCTTGAGGATCTCCATGGCACAGTCGGTCACCTCGCGGCTGAACGGGGGCAGCTGGTCGCCCTCGGCGACCCCGGCGCGGGCCACCTCGTAGGTGTCGGGCCAGCAGACGCCCAGCACGGCGTCCAGCGCCTCGGCCAGCAGGCTGACCCCGCGCAGCTCCTGCTGCAGCTGCAGCCGCACGTCCATGCGGATGGCGCTCAGCATGAAGACCAGCCGCAGGTCGAAGAAGCGCACCTCGTGCGTCCAGTGCGGCTCGCGGCACTGCTTCAGCCGCTCCGTCACCCCCACCACCAGCTGCAGCTCCGCCCCCAGCGCCTGCGCCGCCTCGCAGTTCAGCACCATGTTGCACAGGCACTTGAGCGCCTCCACGATGCGCTCCAGGTCGGGGCTCTCGGGCGAGGCCTGGCCCGGGTGCGGCAGGAGCGCGGCGTGCTGGGCCAGGGTCTCCATGGCGGCGCGGCTGCTGAAGGGGGCCAGGCAGGTCTTGTCGCGGGACAGGATGCGGATGGTCTCCAGACAGGCCAGCTGGCAGGACGGTTGCAGCTCGCGCTCCAGATAGCCCAGCACCAGCTCGCCCAGGTGCTGCACACAGAGGCACATGCTCACACACCTCCACTAACACTCACACACACACACTCACACACTCACAGAGCTGGGGGCCCACACAGATCACAGCTGAATGTGAGGACAAGGTGTTTGTGACTACATTTTCATGGGAATGCAGGTACAAGTATCAGAATTAGAGGGGAGCGAGCAAAGTAGGCGTTTCTCTGTAACAGTTTTCCATTCAAGGGAACCTTCCTTTGAGTAGTTTCTTTCTCCTTCTCAAGGACATTCAAACTGCTTTGAATGGGAGAGTTTGCTCCGCCTCAAGCGCATGTGTTATTCACAACCTGTACTACTAAATACTCATTTCAATGCTTGTGCATCTGAAAAATAGTTTTCCTCCAAGACAAAAATACGTAAATTCAACTCAGTCAATTGACAACTGTCCCTCAAGACTGATGGCAGAAAAAGGTTGATATAAACCCTCGAGTATGTGCTGTGTGACAATCTAATGGAAAGACTTAACTGTCAGTAAGCTGTGCCTAAAAAGGTGGATTCCTGGTTCCATGCAATAAATACAAAGGAAGAAAAACACACATCAAGGTGCCATCTAATTCTTCTGTCTGTCTTTTTGCGATCTAAAAATGGTTTCCATGCATACTTGTGTCTCTGTGAATGGGAGACCAACAGTGGCTTGGGCTGAGTGAGCCCTAAACAGCCCTGGCTAATCAACACAGCGCATCATGACCACAGAAAGAACAGATTTGATAGACAGTTGAGTACAAATATCAACAGGCGTTCACAAAGGTGAAACAGAATCACTGATTGTCTCAAATAAGATAGTACGACAAACTTGAAACAACTTGCATATTAAACAAGCTGAAAGGCACATAGTCCATGTGCAAGGTCCCCTAATGCCATGTTCATTTTGGTTTATATCTCTCTTTCTCTTTCATAGACCATCTGTCCCTGGCATCTATTAAGACAGCTATGGGCTCCAACAGAAGATGCCAGATTAAAGATGATTAAGATTAGTACGATATGAGCTATAGTGTCTTCACAGGAAATACTAATCATGGAATGATCCGGATCAATGATATGAATGAACTTGAGTAAATTATTATTTTCAAACAATGGTACCACAATATTCATATCATCTGAAAATGTTACAATGCATACCCGAATGCATTTAGGCCCTAGGAAATAACACACATACACATAGTATATAAAAAATACAAATTGCATCTTCTAAACTTTCTTTTAAAATCTAAAGTTGGTCAGAAAAAAAGAGGCAGCTTGAGGGAACTTTTTCACTACCCCACATTTATACACATTCCCATGAAAACTTTAGCAGGAGATATTTCACGTGAGGTGTCTTTAGCCTTTCATAAAATCCAAACTTTAATTCTGTAAAAAAATACAGAAATAAATGTTTGCTTCTAAGGCCACATTACACAACTACTAGTACGGTATATCAAACATGCTGTAAGCAATGCAAGCCTTCTCTGAACACAGTGCCAGACATGGTCAGTCCACACCTCACTTCAGTGGTATGTCTGCAAAGTAACTGGCAGACAGGAATGTCAATCCCTGTGGACATTTCCTGATAAAAAAGTCAAAAGTCTCATTTGCCAATTGTAGAGGTGAAGAGGGTTCCAGATACAATTTTCCTATCATGGCAGCTGGTTTCCTAGAGTTTTCCCACATAATATTGCTTACAGCAGGTTACTTTATGCATCATGTATACCTCTTGTAAATTGTCATCCTATAACAAAGGCATGCAAGGAAGAAATACAGATTAAAATTAAGAGAGAATAATGAATAGGAGTATTTTAGTTTATAATCAATAACAAGTCGAAAGTACATTGTTGGATAGACAATTGAGTCATCATTTGTGTGGCAATGACAAAATGCTTTGAATACACTAGTGATGCTATGACTGTAACATATCATTACAATTCCATAACTCAATGTTCAAAACTAGTGATAACATGACAGTAACATATCATTACAATTCCATAAATCAATGTTCAAGACACATGTGGTCACACGTTACCTGTCTCTCCTCTTGGTCATTTCTGTCAAATGTGAAGCACTGGCTCTTCTACAAAAACAAAGAAAGATGATCATTGACTTGCTTCACACAGGTCTTGGTGAGATCAGATGACTTTCATGTTTCTTGTGAAAAATATCACTTTTGGCCAGGAAACATGCCTCGTCAGCAAACCACGTGGTTTAACAGTATCCACAATCTATCACTAGGTGTGAAGACAGAACATTGTTGTGTGTGCAAGTTTCCTAGCCAAACATTTAAAAGTCACCTGGTTGCAAGCTAGTGCTCTAGGCTGAGCTGGCCAACATGCAGTAACACAGAGCTCACGCAAAGGGCTAGCAGCTGCTCAGCCATTTAGATGCTGAGGATTTGTAGCGCACCTGCGATAGCTATTTGTGTTGCTGCATGTAGCCTAATCCCCTTGCGTCAAAACAAAGTTGAAAAGGCTGCAGAATATTTATTACACTCGGAGCCTATCCAAAATGGATTTAGAATGAGGGGGTAATATTGGTCTGATTTCCTTTGAACTTTCTGACCCACCTGTATTTCATGCAAAATGACAACTGATGGAGACAGGTTCAACCAAACCAAACGTGGATTAAATACATTTTTCTATAGTGTCAAAATACCTACTGCATTATCTGTCAGAAAAAGCTAACAGCCGAATGTGCTATTTGTTTGTTCATTACTATTCTTATTATTGTAGGCTACTTGAGTATTTTTACACTGTTAGGTAATACAATTAAACTCTCATTATGCAACCATTACCACAGCCAATTCAAAAAGGAGACCAGTAAACCATTCCTGGAGAGGTATGCGAGGACGAATGGTCAAGGGGTTCATGATTATGAAACATGAGATGACAAAAGAGCAGTGACAATGCTATCCTCTGTATTATTTGTCTGGACCCAAGCATCAGCAGTGCCAAAAGCTCATCTACAGTAAGTGGTGGTCCCAATGTTTGCTGTCAGCATCGGTGTTCAGTACAGGCTAAACAATTTTGAACAAACATTTAGGCCTACAATTGGTCTTGTCCAACAACTATTTATTAAGTTCCAATTAGGCAACTATACATGTTTGAGCGATTCAAGTGTTTCCAAAATAATCACGTTGACAGCTGTCATACCTGATAACATCACCGCAGTAGGCTATACTGTACATTCACACAGGCTACAAATGAAGTTGTGAACATGTATGCAGCAGGCTATTTCTACATGCAACTTCAATACTAGCTCATAAACATTGATCATTAATAAAAAGCTGTTACCCAGCCTGGTCAAGCCTACGTAGCCTATAGACGCTCGTGATTTGTTATTAGGCTGTTAAGATACGCATCGTCTACGCATATAACTTACACTCATGAATCCAGAAACCACAAGCTCAAGCATGAGTAAACAAAGTGGACAACTTCAGGTTCCGATCACAAACCAATACACTAAAAATCATGACACATGAAAGGGACATCATAATCTGATTTGCAGTAGTAATCTTTTACCTCCTTATTATAAGTCTGCAGCGCTAGGAGTGCAGCATCCTGATCGCCGGTTTCCATTTTTTCTATTATGGCATTTAGATCCATCTTCATAGCTGAGCTCAAGGTATATTATAATGCTCTCCGTCTCACTGACAATCATGCAAAAGCTCTTCTGATAGTAGGCCTAATAATCAGATATCACTCCCGTACTGGAATCTTCGCTCCTAGCCTGTAATCCTTGCAACTCACAGCCTAACGGATGATGAGATTAGAGGGGGATTGGACGCCCACAGAAGAGGATGTTGGGAAATGAAGTATTTGTGCATTTTGCCCCTGAGCGAATTTAACCATTCAACATGTAGGCCTATATAGAAATATGGCCTACGTTAGCCTCACATGTTAGATCAATCTCATTACATTTGCATCACATTTGGCTGACGCTTTTTAATCAAAGCGATTTACAACATGGTAGGCCTAAACATTTTAAGATTTTAAAGCAATATCTTGCAGTCTCCCTCAAGTCGTTCAGATTTCGTATCAAAAGTCAGTTTCAGCTATTTACCCTGGTGAAATTCAATTCGTCTGGTGTAAATGTCTGCAATAGCACAATTTGTGTCTTTCAAATCCAGTTGATTTAAAATGTAAAGTTTCTTAGAACCACATCAGAGATTATCATCATAGCCAATTCGCTTGCTTTCTCATCATTGTGACAAATATCTTCGCAGGGTTGCAGCTGACAGCGTCCAATCACCTCAGTTCTTGTGAATGTGTGACATGCCAGTTTGAAATCTACTGAAAATGTCATATGATAGAGGTCTGACGGAGAGAAATTCTTTTCACCAGAGGAGATGGTCAATGGAATTGGTTGGCTAAAGTATGGTTAAAGTATGGTAGCCTAAATTTGTTTGGTAGCCTACTTCTTAGAATAGGCCTATCGAAAGCAGTGGGTTCTATATTGTGGCATTGAAGGAACTCAATGGAAACGTTACCACTTCTCAAAGGAGGCATATTAAAACAGCCAAAAGATCATGGAAAGAACGCACATTTCAACCCCAGGACAAGGCGCTCGTCGATTTGGTTGCCACACTGTGGTAGGTGATATAATTGTTGTTTCTGCATTACATATCTCAATTGACTAGGCTAGAAATCAACCATATCCTATCATTGTATGATGTAAATAGGCTATTACAATGGAAATCATATTTCCCCCCTTTCACTTGTGTAGTGGACCTCTATATCCGACAGGCAGTCGTACTGATTGAAGATGCCATAAACGTATGTTACCATCTTGCACAATAACAATATGTAACTGCCTGGAACAGAATTATCTTGCTAATTTCACATTTTGTCTCTGCTCTTTTGGTAGTACCGCTCCATAAAACATTACATGGATTCCAGATCTCTTAAGCTATACAGGTGGTACTACTCCAGAATATGGCAGTGGTAAGGTGACCACAGTTAGGAGGTTATTTTCACAATTTTATAATATCCTGCATTTTCTTCATATGGCCATATGGCTTCTTTCCCCCTCTCCACTTCAGGATGCTGAATGTCATGATAGTGTTGGTCCTTGGCCTTGCCTTCATAGAGAGCCCTTCCTCCCTGTCCCAGACCTCTGACCTACGCTACAAACAGTGCCCCTGGGAAGCCCCGTGTGGGCTCACGGAGACCATCGAGATGCTCTGCCTTCTCACCTTCACACTCGACCTGGCTGCAAAGGTGCATTTGGACAACGAGCAAT
The DNA here is from genome assembly GCF_963854185.1 of Sardina pilchardus. Lineage (NCBI taxonomy): Eukaryota > Metazoa > Chordata > Actinopteri > Clupeiformes > Clupeidae > Sardina > Sardina pilchardus. The sequence continues at coordinate 19,373,131 of NC_085003.1, forward strand.
CCAAACTACCTCTTGATTGTTTTGTGTAGTATGATGGCTTTGTTGTAGTTGTCTCTATTTAAGATATTTAAGATCTCATTCAACATTATGTCTTAAGGATTTACTGAAGAATTTTGTTTAACACAAGGGTTTTACTATCTCTATTCTATCCATCCAGACATGATATCTGTTCCCCATTTTATATAGATCTATCTGATTGGTTGGGGAGAGTTCTGGAAATGCAGATGGCTGATAGGCTACATGGTGGTTATTGCATTGTCTTTCATGGACTGGACATTATCCTGGGCCATGCTTTGTCAAGAGGTAAATGTTCCATTCAAACATGGAATCACATTCAAATGTATTTTACATAGTGATACCTATAAGGGCGCTTACATACTCAACGCGAGCAACGCAAGCAAGTAACGTTAGCTACGCGAGTGACGGGCTCCCTTTCACGGGGCAGTCACACGCTTGCGTCGGCCAACGTTCGTCCGTTGTTTTCCCATTCACTTTACATTGGCTGGACTTCATTTCATGCCGCACTGAATTGTGGGTCCGATGCGTTGCCTGAGATACGTTGCCTCCGCTAAAAAGTTGAGAAATGTTCAACTTTTGACGGATCGCGCAAGCGCCAGCCAATGAAATTCCGTGTATGCAAATTCTCGAACACTGACAAACCAATCAGTTCGCGTTTATGGAAATGTGACAAAATGAGGCATACGTTGGCGGACGGAGGCGTCTGACTGCACCGTCACGGTGCAGTCAGACGCTTGCGTCCGCCAACGTTCGTCCGTTGTTTTCCCATTCACTTTACATTGGCTGGACTTCATTTCATGCCGCACTGAATTGTGGGTCCGATGCGTTGCCTGAGATACGTTGCCTCCGCTAAAAAGTTGAGAAATGTTCAACTTTTGACGGATCGCGCAAGCGCCAGCCAATGAAATTCAGTGTATGCAAATTTTCGAACACTGACAAACCAATCAGGTCGCGTTTATGGAAATGTGACAAAATGAGGCATACGTTGGCGGACGCAGGCGTCTGACTGCACAGTCATAGTGTACAGTGTACACAGCGAACGCAAGCAACGCGGGCAATAGCAAAACGCAATACACCGCTCACGCAACAGGGGGTAGCACTGTATTATCCACATTCACATCATATATAGGCGATAATCATCAACACCCTGAACAATTTAAGACCACTGGTATTGTTAAAAACATTGGACAATAATCTCTCTCTCCCATTTCAGCCTCTCGAGGAGGTCACACAGCATATTAACTTCATACACACACGTACACACAACGTTGATTATTTATTGCCTACCGAAAATGTTCACTCGGTAATCCTGTGCTTCACGAACTCACTCAACCATCTTAACTGCCAGTATTTATCGGTAGCTGGGTACAAATGTGGACATTTTCGTACTTTCACATAGTTTTTACTCTTTGCCCGCAACTGTATTCAAAGCTTCTTCTGTAAATATGACATATAGTTGAAATACTGAACAATTATTGGAGTATCGCCCCCACCGACAACGCATGGTATTGCATGCTTTGGTGCGTCGCGTATCGAAGCGTAGCGATGCGTAGCCTTGCGGCCGCGTATGCGTAGCAATGCGTTGAGTATGTAAGCGCCCTAAGGCTTTTCTTACCATGTGTCATGCAATTGCAGCATAACATTAGATTCAGAAGACTCCTAAGGCCATTCTTCCTCTTGCAAAATTCATCACTGATGAAGAAGACTTTGAAATCCATCAAACGCACTCTATCAGAAATTATGAGGTAGGCTAGGCTACATCTCTTTTAAAGTCAATTTGTGTCATATTCTCTCTAGTTGCATATTGCATTACACAGTACTGTTATATCCACAAAAGAGAACTATGGGATGGTCACAAGTCTCAGGAACCTCTTACCATAGTCGTGGTTATGGCTACTACATGTTAAAGTCATGCCTGAGTCTGCCTGAGTTAGAGGAGGCCCCAACAGGCACATTGGAGAGTGAGGAGGCTGCTTGTTTTCTATGAGCTTTGACCAAAAATGATCTCAAACTTTAAAGTAAAAACAAAACAAACATAAAGTGTCCAAAGAATGTAGGGACAGCCACTATGTCATCTGTAGTTAAATTAAGGGATAACTTTCCCTTATTTGAAATGTGAATTTTGTGAAACAACGAATGGTATTGGAACAAAATGTAGGTGTAAAGATCTTGTGTCTTGAGATAAAAATACAAACATCAGCTTTCTCAGTAACGTCAGTGTATATTTGCTGTCTCTCTAGTGTCTTTTTGCTTGTAGTTCTGCACCTGTGTCTCTTCACTATATTTGGAATGCTGCTGTTCACCAGACAAGAGGTAAGAAGCCTACAGTACATGGGCAGAAATGAATAGGAGTGTGAACAATTGTCTCTGACTTTAAGAGAAGCTACTCATTGTCACAACAGCATATGAAACAAATTACGTAGAATCAGCTTGCCATAACCTCTTAAGGCTGATAAATGTTAATCCAGCCCTTGATTGATGACTAGTTATGTTTCATAAATGTTTCATAAGTGTCTCAGCGCTTCTTTACACATTTGGCATATCACTCAGTCCATATACAGCAGGGTACTGTAAAATAATTTGTGATATTTTCCAAATTGTTTTAAAAACCTACATTATGTCCTTCACAAGGAATCCAAGACCCACACAGAATGGGAGTCTTACTTTAAGAGCCTTCCTCAGTCTTTCACATCTTTGCTGGTTCTTATCACTACAGCAAATAATCCAGACGGTAGGTAACCGCATTACCCATTCATAATAATTACAAGCAGCAGAATGAGCTGTGTGATCTGAAAAATACAGATATTACTGCTTTGGTTTTAACAAGTTTGTTTTGTTCGTTAAAGTGATGACCCCAGCATACTCTTCAAACAGAATCTACTCTCTATTTTTCATCCTCTTCAGTGGTTTCGGTAAAGCATAATTATTTTCAGATTTCAAAATGTAAGCTACTGTACATGAAACACACCTGTATAGATTTACACTTACAGTTGGATATTTCCACTTTTATTGCTTTCATAAGTGGAATCTTGATCAATTTACCCCCCCCCCCCCCCCGAATGTCAACGTTAAAGCAGATTTCTACAAAGAAATATTAATCAATTACGAATATTTAATGCAAAATAAGTGATTGCACACAGTATGTATTCACCCACATTCAAGTCAGCATTTAGTAGATGCACCTTTGGTATGGAAACTGCGTGGATATAGGTCTCCGTTAGGCTGGCACATCTTGATACAAGTCATTTTATTTTCCTTTGCAAAACACTCAAGCCCTGTCAGGTTGTAAGGAGATTGGGAGTTAACAGCCCTTTTCAAGTCCAGCCACAGATGTTCTATAGAACTGAGGTCTGAGCTTTGACTCATCCTCTCCAGAACATTCCTCTAGTTGTCTTTAAACCATTTCTGCTGTATGCTTCCACTCATTGTCTTACTGGAAAGTAAATCTTCTCCCAAGTTGTGGTTGTCTTGCAGAATGGAGATTGCCCTCCAGGATTTCCATATGTTTTGCTGAATTCATTCACTTTTACCTTTACAAGCCTTCCAGGGCCTGCGGAGAAGTATCCCCACAGCATGATGCTACCACCACCACCACCATGCTTCAAATTAGGGATGGTACGCTTTTGGTGATGTGCAGTGTTTGGTGTCAACAAAAATAGCATCTAGTCTGATGGCCAAACAAATCCATTTAGATTTCAACAGATCTTCTTCCATATGACCTTGGAGTCTCCCACGTCTTTAGGCGACTTTAGTCGAGATTTAATAAGGGCTTTACCACTCACCCATAGAGCTTTGACATACAACAACCAACAAAAGTTGTTGTACTGTATGCATAGTTTCTCCCATCTGCTGAAGCTTCTAACTTCTTCAGAGTTTTCAAAGTTGCCTTGGTGGCATCCCCAACCAGTAGTCTTCTTGAACGGTCACTTAGCCTGCTCTAGACAGATCTGCCCATTTGCTATATTCCTCACATTCCTTAATGATGGATTTTACTGAACTGTTTTTTTGTAAATTACTGTAAAAAGGCCAAATTAAATTGACAAAGATTCATTTTATGAAAGCAATAAAAGGGGGGGGGGGGCACTTTTTATTGGCACAGTAGTTGAAATCCTTTATTTCAAAGGCCTTTCAAGTTAAATGGCATCTAATGTCTATAGGAACATTCTTTTTGATGAACCTGCTGACTGCCATCATCTATAATCAATTCAGGGGATATTTACTGGTGAGTGGTTCCTATTTCTTCTCGTAGATGTGACCTTAGTTGAGCCGTATTAGGAAGGTGTTAGTTAAAGATATTTTCTTATGTTTTTAGCTGTCCATCCAGACGTCCATCTTGAGAAGGAGGATGGGGATCCGAGCTGCCTTTGAGCTGCTCAGCTGCCAGCAGCCAGCACTCACTCTCTCTGATGATGACATGATGTAAGGGACATCTTTGTGGGGACTCGCAACCAGGATGCCTATTTGAAATAGTCATACATATGTTTGTACTTTCTGTGAGATCCTGCCAAGTTTCACAACGCTTACTGTATGCAGTCTTGTAAGGAATACATATTTAAGTCGTATATATGCAAGTCAGGAAGTATTATTAATGTTCATACCTCATTGGGAATAGCAGTATGGTCAAAAGCAACTCTTCTGATCTGAAGCAATGCTGTAGGATTTGTCCACTTCATCAGTATCTGCTGCACCTCTATGGTCTATGATTCCCTTTGCTCGCCATGTTTTGGGACTCTAGAACAATACGTTTTTGATCCCTGACTGGAGGCAGAGAGTAAATATTGTGGTGACCGATTCTGACTGTGCAGTTTAACAATCTTGTAATGTTTTTGTAGTGAATGCGTGCAGGTGAAGACACTTCTGAAGGTTCTGAGACGAGTCAAGATGGATTCCTACTACCGGCAGGCCATAATTAAAGTCTGTTTGGGCATGCTCAGTTCAAGTCTCTTTATGTCATTTAACACGAGCTTTTTAAAGAGCCTGTACAAAGATGCTCTGCAGTGTTCAAAAAGACAGATCGCTGTGGACAGTTACAACAGAAACAGCTAATCTTTTACAGTTTCCATTTGCTCTTCTTGTGTTGTTCTGTTTACTCAGTAGAAAGCGCTGCAGTCTCATAATGGCCACATTGAGAGAGAAGCCTTTCAGATGTTATTTGACGAACTGGACAAAGACAGGATCAAAGAGGTGAATCACATTGCCGTATTTGCTGTATTTGAAAAGGCACTGACAAAGTCATTTGTAGACTATGGAAAAGGACCTTAGTCTGCTCTGTTGGGCTTACATGAACTGAGCCTGCTGGAGACTGATTCATCAGCCAACTATTACGGCATATACTGTATGTACAGTACATGCCCCTTGTGGTGTATTTGCATCACAATCATAACAACAGTGGATTCATGTGACGGTGCGTTATGTTTGAGAGGCTTGGTGATCTGACCTGCAGTCCTGTTTTGTATTCACTGTGTCCCTCCAGCACCCTCCGGCTCCAGAGTACTCCTCCGTGATCCTGCGCAGGCTGCAGCGTGTCCTCAGTCACGGCGTCATCACGGTGGGAGGCAACGCCGTGGCGCTGGCCAACGTCATCTGCATCTGTGTAAGACCGGCTGGACAGCGCTCAGCTGCCCTTTACTAGCCTGGTGTAATATTCATCTGCATCTGTGTAAGAGCGGCTGGACAGCGCTCAGCTACCCTTTACAACAGCATGCTTTTCACTAGCCTGGTGTAATATTCACCCATAGGGTACTGAGGTGTTTTAGAATACAGCGTTCACAGAATGGAATTATTGTCTATTATATCAAACAAAATCTTTTTGATTTGATTGACATTTGCTTGTGACATTTGTTAGCCAATGCAAATGAGCAACAGATGATATTTATACTTTGTTCTTTTTTTGTGTCTGAGATTGATGAGAAATGAGGGGATGTTACATCTTTGCTTTGGGTTGCACTCAGTGCACGTTAAATGCGCTATATAGATAAAAGTACCTTACCTTACCTTACCTTACATCCATACAAAATGCTTTTGTATTACAGACTATCCTTGTGATTGACTCAGGAAAGACCTTGTCTCAACGAGATGACTACTATTTGGAGGTGACTGGGTCCTTCATGTCATTTCATTGTCATCTTGGGGAATGATATAAGCTGTTCATGGCCAACTACTGTATTTGTGCTGTAGTCTTACTCAATGAGTTAAGTAGCTTGGGATAGTGTTGGTAATTTGTTGATCAGTGTCACTGTCAAATGCACTTGCCAAAGTCAATTAATTAGTGCTGAATTAGCACTCTGCTAGTAAGTAAGGATAATTCTATTTGGACTTGTAAGAAGGTCGAAAGTTAAGTCAGCTAATGAGTTTTCTACAGTTTCTAGAATGTACTGGAAACCACTGCTAGGATGTACTGGAAACCACTGGTGTGTTTATAACAGAATCATTTCAAAGTTTTTTTTGTCAAAGTTTTTTAAAAATGCAAATTACAAGCAGGTGATTCCTTAGTGAGCAAGGAAATGTCATACATGCATAAGGATAACATTTTCAATTGATCAAGTTTCAAAAAGTTATTTATTTTTCCTTTTTGCAGTTAATCAACTGCTTCTTCATCCTGTGCTACCTGCTGGAGATGCTACTAAAAATAATTTCTATGGGATGGAGAGGCTACCTTTCCCATGGAAGTAACGTTTTTGATGGATTTCTAACAGTACTGTTACTGGTAAGCACAGTCTCTATGTACTGTGTCATCATGGCCCAATGAGGCGTTCCAATACATTATATACAGTAGACTCCCTTAACTAGCCAAACAAGTGCCTTTGCTCAATGCCTCTCCATCAGCTGATCTTTTGTGGGCCTGAGGTGAACACTGTGTTTTAGTGATATTTTAAATGCATTATCTGAGCGGAATACTCTGCTGAATGACTAATGACATTGCATCCGTCTACATGCATATGATATTATTCTATATGTCTATATCTTTACGACTGCATTTTTCTTCAGGTCCTTCAGATATGTGTCTTTGCCACTTATAGACTTCCATTTGCCAGCTGGTAAGTTCACCGTTGCACAGAGACCGATGAACCAATGATTTGCAGTAGCGTCCTTAGTGAATGAAACACAAAGTCACACTTGGATGGAGAGATGTTTATGTTGCACCCACTTCCCCCAGTGCTGTTGTATTGTCTGTGCTACATCAGCATAGTGTGTTCTGTTGCAGGAACCCTGCCAAGAAAGGACTGCTGCCTCTGTACGAGATGGCACATCTGGTCAACATGCTGATCGTTGTCCGTTTCTTGAGGATTATCCCTAACATAAAGGTATTGTAAATGCCATATTGGAGTTCACGTTAATTCATCTAATGTAATTAGAATTCATTTTAGTTTGTTTGTTATTTAAATTGCCACTCGGAGTCCAAATGAAACAGAGAGAGAATCTTTTTTTTGAACGGGGTATGAGGGATTGTAGACATTTTAATGGTATTTAATTTGTTTTATAAACTGATTTCAGCTTATGGCTCTGGTGGCCAGCACCCTTATGGATTTGGTGAAGAACCTGAGAGCGTTTGTTGGAATTTTAGTGGTAAGATCATAAGTACGGTATAATAATAATAATACAAAAGTCTGGGGACAATTGTATGTGTGGGTATAGCGTGTTTGCATGCTACTAACCTCCTGTTCTATTTGGGCAGACTTCATAAGTTGTATGCTGTTGGTTTTATCCAACAGTAGCATAATACCTTTTATGCTGTATTTTGGGCTCTTACATGTTCTGTGAGTTCGGTGCACTTTCACATTGCACTGGCAGTCAGGGCCACACAGTGTTTATTGGTTTACCAATCAACATAGTTATATCACCGCCAGCACTAACTCTGCTGTACTGTATGTGTGGGCACACTTGAGCATTCTCTGTTCATATGATCATATGATGCCTACTGCTCTCACTCTGACTAATACAATGTGCCTATTGGTGTTTGATTAAATATCAAGTAGGGATAGCTGTTTGACTCAGTTTGACTGAGGATAGGTCAGTGTGTGCTCTATGTGCCGTTTCGGTTTATGTTGTTGTTAGAGATGTTACTTTAGTATTAGAGGAGAATTCTGAAGCTGATGTTGTTTCTTTTCAGAGGTTACTGACAAGAGTATGCTTTTACACTGAAACAATCTTATGCTTGTCCCTAAGGTTGTCTTTTATGTCTATGCAATCATTGGAATTTGGCTCTTCAAGGGAGTGATTGTGTCTCCCACTAATATAAGGTAATATTTTTAACAAACTAGCAGTAAACATACCCATTATATATTCTGGTACTGGGACTTATATTACATTCTGCGTATTCATTCATATACAGCTGCAGTCATTCTCAAATAAGGAAATACAGTGGCAACGTTTCAGTTGAATGTGGCTCATATGAACAACTTGGCTACTGGGCAAACAACTTTGATGACTTTGCTGTGAGTACACACACACACATTCACATCATACTAATAGTTTAATGTGAAGTGATTGTCCTGAGTAGTATAGTGTTATAATTGTTTATTGTTTACCCCCTAGGCATCTCTAGTTCTGCTCTACAACATCATGGTGGTGAACAACTGGCAGGTTTTTCTGGAGGCCTACTCAAGACACACCTCAGAGTGAGTTGTGTCTCTACTGGTGCCTGTTGCACCCAGCACTTTTATACACTCTTAGCCACTATCAGGTTGGATGTACATATGTCAGTTTGGAGATGGCTGATAATTTAATGTTTTAATTTAATTCCATTTTGCATTTTTTTTTTATCACAGATGGTCAAAGATTTACTTTATTTCCTGGTGGCTGACCTCTTCAATCATGTGGGTGAACCTGTTTGTGGCTCTGATTATAGAGGTAAGGCCAGTATATTGATGAACATCTACCTTGATTTACATATTGTACATATGATATGATATGATATACTGTAAAAATTGTTTCCCTTCTTGGTCTAGAACTTCATCTATAAGTGTGACAGGAGTCATGGGTCCTCCGTGTCTGATCTGAGCGTGACTGACTTTGAGACGACTGTGCAGCTGATGTTCAGGTGGGAAACACTGACCTGCTTTTCTGGAGAGTTTTTTCTCAAAGGGTCGACTAGCATCTCTGCACAGACCCATTTAGAGCAAAGTGTGCCAGACGCCTGGCGAGGATCTGGGGCCCCCTGCAGGGGTATGGAGTATTGCAGCTGATAACTAAAACCTGGATTCTCAATACATCCATATATGCTGTTCCAGACATTCTGATGACGTTAGTCTAATGAGATCCTTTTCAGAACTGCTGCCCATTTAACTTTATGTGACTATGTTTCAGGAGTAATTTATGTCAAGACTCATTGGTTTCTGCTCATGTTTCCTCTGGTTAGAGAGCACATCCCAGAGCCCACAGAAGAGGAGATCATTAGCAGGCTACATGAGAACCCGCATCTCCACCTTACTCTGTAGTGCACCTTAAGAAGAAAGCTAAGTACACTACACTCTCAGCCCAACTGCAGTGTATCACAACAGGAGTCTTTCAGCCTGTACCTGTCTTACCAACCGTTCCGCATCTCCACCTTACTCTGTAATGCACCTTAAGAAGAAAGCTAAGTACACTACACTCTCAGCCCAACTGCAGTGTAATGCACCTTAAGAAGAAAGCTAAGGACACTACACTCTCAGCCCAACTGCAGTGTATCACAACAGGACTCTTTCAGCCTGTACCTGTCTTACCAACTGTCCCGCATCTTCACCTTACTCTGTAATGCACCTCAAGAAGAAAGCTAAGTACACTACACTCTCAGCTCGACTGCAGTGTATCACAACAGGACTCTTTCAGCCTGTACTGTACCTGTCTTACCAACCGTACAATTGCTCTGTCTCTAGCACTAATAGCACTAATTGACCTGCTGTGAAGAAATAATACGATAAATCCTGTGTTTTGTCTTGTCTATTTAAAAATAATTATTTCATCCATTTACATGAAATTGAAAATGCCGCTCCATGTAGTGTAGTATCCACGAGTCTGTAACTTTTGCCTACACGTGAGTCTGTGAATGAGATATTAAGAATCTGTACAAAGTTTATAGCACATTTTGACATTGAACTAAATCTTAATGAAACCATGCCATATTCCATTATTAGTCTTTCAAGTTTTTTTGAAACCATATGACCTGTCTTGAACTGATGAGGAAGTCCATATTGTTCTCCATAACAACACACAGTCCATGCAGTTTTGCGCAACTTCCTTGACAAGTTCTCAACGCAGGCCTCATGTGAGATTACTGAGTGGTTGGGAAAGTTGTGGTTTCGTGTAAGTGGTTTGTGAGGATGTGAAACAGCTGATTTCTGTATCTCTGAGCTGGTCACATGCATTTTCACATCTGGTGTTTTGTTGGGTTGAGATCAAGTTGAGATTGAATCTATTCCCATTGTGTGTGGATGTGTTTAGCGGGTCATGTGCAACACCATAGAGCTCTTGTTGACACTACCATTGCTGATCCCAGGTATGTAGCTATTGAAAATTAGTGAAATTGTCTATTATTACGTTATTAAGTTCTTGGCTGTTACTCCTCACCATCATAGTTTGCTTAAATCCATGTTGGCCTTCTTGGGCATTTTGATTCTTTGCTAAATGCTGCCACCTGCCTGCTAGGTTTTGCAGTGTCTCACATTCTCTTTTGTCACATAGTGGGTTTCTATTCATTATCAAGCAGGCCATGGCATTTCTCTACATTGGTCTATTCATTTCTTTAGAGAAAATTCTTTCTTTACTCATGTTATGTCTTTATAAACTAATCAAGCAGTGTATTACCAAAACGAACTAAACTGATTTGAGACATGCTTTACTGACCTTTGCTAGGTCAAATAATGTAAATAAAACTACTGATTCAGTGCTTGTTTCATTAAGATTCAGCATCAGATAGTTAGTGAAGCCCATTTATTTCACAGGCACATTTTCCAGCTTTTGCCAACAGATGTTGATTCGACACATACACACATTTTACATGAATTGCAAATAATATTGAATTATAATATGTGCACATTATGTGTGTATTTGAAAATCATGATTACATATAGTGTACACATATAAGCATAATATACATAGGCTATGTGTGTGTGTGTGTGTGTGTGTGTGTGTGTGTGTGTGTGTGTGTGTGTGTGTGTGTGTGTGTGTGTGTGTGTGTGTGTGTGTGTGTGTGTGTGTGTGTGTGTGTGTGTGTGTGTGTGTGTGTGTGTGTGTGTGTGGTTGACTGTGTATGTCTCAGCAGATTTCTGTGAGAATACCGAACATAAACAGTTACCAGTGAGCATGTCTTGACGCAAGACACCCACACAAGACCTACTAGCTCATATCCAGGCAGCACCCACTCAGCCTGTTTGTTCACCTTGCTGAGCGGTTTCGTGGCAGGATCTAATCCATACCTGGGTTGTTCCTACATGCACCTGCTCGGTCCTGCCCATGACCCAACAAAGCAGCCTCCACCCCCATGCCCTGAACCCTTCAACTGGTGGTATGGCCCCCCAGCCAACTCTTATCACTTCCATTTACTGATAGGAATGTTGTACAGTCAGCGCAGCTGTGGCCATAACTCAAAAATGTGTCCTCAAAGCAGCAAGTTCTGAATCTTAGAGGATTTGAGCAATCAGTAAAAAACTATTTACTGCCAAGACTGCACTTTTTAGTGTGTGACAGTTGCACTCTCTGTCTTACTGTTCCTTCTCAGACATTTGCATAGGAGTGGCTGATATATCTGGCAACTTTCTAGAGCAACATCCAGTACCCACTTTAGCACTAGGTGTCACTGGTGCTTACATTTTATACTTGTCTAAATTGTCTACCCATCCACAGGAAAGCTGTGTCAAACTAAAATATTGTGTTCACTAGTTCCATAGCTGTGCATAGTGCCTCTTTGCCTGTGCATGGCTGCCTAGATTTGTACATATTCATGTAAACCATCAGCCTTTATTTGAAACCATACTCTAGTTTCATGGAGTGTAACATGCTTGAGTACTTCCTGTTAGCTGATAACATTATATGAAGGATACAGTATGTCAGTGTGAGAATGGATAGGAATATAGCAAGACGCTAATTATTACACACTGATGAATTATTTTGCTATGAGGCAACAGGCCTACTGTTTCAAATCTCTGACAATGAAAAAGCATTTTCCTGTCATCACAACAAATGTAATTTAGTTATCATAAATATTGGGTCAATACAAAACAATACAATACAATAGCATCATGCCATGTGCTTACTGTGAGTGCTTTGGAACATTTCCTTGGAACTCCAGGTGCATCTACACTTGACTACAGCTTCCTTGTTCTTCTGGAATGCAGTTACTTTACTTTATTTTAGACGTTATACATATTTTTACTTGAAGTGTGTTGAGGTGTAATTTGCTTCGTGTCTTGATTCATAGTCTAATATAGTTTGCCCTTTTGCCCTTTTGCCCTTGAGAGGTAGGGATGTCGTTCAGTCCCACTCTCTTCTCAGAGCGCCAGCTAAGTCCTGTTTCTATAAATTAAAGACCCATGGAACCACAAATTAGCAGCATATACACATATGCGCACAAGTTTGGCACAATGGTATGCCCATAGGAATATAATGCCCGGATAATGTTCATGTGTGGATCTATTTTTTTTTGTTGGAGGAAGCAATTAAAGAAGGGCTGGCACTCAGTAGTCGGGGAGCCCACTTTTTGATGTGTGTCTGTTGTTGCTTCAGTCAATGAAGGAGATGTGCAGGCGGCACAATGCTCTTTTCAGCCCGGGGTAAGCCCTTAACAGAGGGGACATCAGAGGAGGAGGACCGCGGGAGAGGAGGCAGAGCGAGGGAATGGCCAGGGAAATAGAGGGAGAGAAGGAGAGAAAGAGAGAAAGAGGGGCTGAGAAGTGAGAGTGGCAGCTTTTCTTTCTTTCTTTCTTTTGCCATCAACGCCACTCTGTAATTAGGCTTCCCTGCCTCCATCTTGTGGTTCTTTCTTACTGCCGCGTAATCACGGACGTTCAAGCTGGCCTTAAAGCAGGGGAGTTGCACCTGTCGGGCCAGCACCTCCCGCCTGACACAGGGAGCAGCCATTAATCTGTAACCTTGGAGCCTCCACTCCACCCTGCACACCTGGACCACAGGTGGACCTTTATCTCCGGGGCTGTTCAAGGGGATGGGGGCTGAGCAGAAGGCTCCGGCCCAGTTCAATCTGTCCCTCCCCAAGCAAGCATGGCTCCAACAGCAGGCACTCGATTATGTCATCCTGGCTCATGGGGTTAGGAGGAAGCCCTAACTTGCTGCCCAGAAGCTGTGCTGTAGAGAAGAACTTTTCTACTTGCAGCACTAACTCTCAAATGCAAGATAAGATAGCATGAATAGATTTGCATATGATATCATGTTAGATGTAGAGATATCCGATAAACTGGTTTTGTAAAGAACACACTTTTTTTTCTCTTCTTTCAGTTTTTCAGTTATATCTTTCAGTGATGTGTTTTCTTTCATTACGCATAACTGAAAACCAAAATCCCCTGGAGTTTTGCCATCATAAGCTGAACAACAGAATCAGAATCACACAGAAATTACAGTAGTTCAAAACACTGCTTACATTACTGTTCTTCATATAGTATCAGTAGATTTTTCTAAGATATTTCTCTTGTCAGTTTATACTGACCCTACTGTATGTATTTCTCTGTACCTCTGTGTAGAAATGCCATTACTGCTCCAGACTATTTCAGTTTCCAGAGCATTGCAGTTTTTTTTTTAGCTCTACCATCGTTCAAAGTGCTGTGTGTGGCCTGATTAAGTTGAAGGGACCTCACACAAACCTGGCCAAAGCTAGTTCAGTTAATTAACTTGTGGTCAAAGTACAAACTGTCTGTGTTTGTAGAAAAGGGGCCTCCAGTTTTGAGCCATCGTTGTGCCCCTCCTTGAGCGGTACCGGAAGAATTTGCATACAGGTGAAAAGTACCAAAGGCCTCTGTGTGTACTTGTGTGTGTGTGCGTGTGTGTGCAGGGTGTGTGGGTGTGAGTCTGTGTGATCACGTGTCTGTCTATGCATGTCTGTTTGAAGAATGTGGAGGGAAAAAGCTTCCTTTATGTGAAGTGACTTATTTAAAGAGTTCAGGTCAATATTGGCATCTGAAGAGCTCCCTGCAGCTGTTCTCCTCGCTGAATGAGGGAAATTTACATTGAGTTCAAGGTGGTCAGGGTCGGACAGAGACTGATGGCCCGCATTTATCAGGTGGCAGTAGAATGTCTGTGGTGGACACTGTCCACCGTCTCTCTCTTTGTCTTAGGGTGTGCATCTTTTAACTAAAGACTAAACTCAAGCCTGTTGGTAGTAGGCAAGAATGGCCATGATCCACTCATATACATGTACAGTAAGAGTATGTTTATCTGTAAGGATCCAGCATATGACCATATCAAGATGTCCAACGTTAATGAGGCAAGAACTGCAGAAGTAATGGCACTGGTGAATAAAAGAGGGAAGTCCCAGAGTCTAAGAAAGACTCTTTGGATTACCTAGCATAAATTGTAATTGAGCCATTGAGATTCCCATTGCCTATAAATTGCAAACACTCACAGAGAGAAAGAGAGAGAGAGAGAGGGAGGGAGAGACAGAGACAGAGACAGGGACGTCGCTCCTGTAACCTTTCTCCTGGGGCAGAAGACAGCACACCCTGCATATTTGTGCTCATGCGGTAGAAGTGAGAAGGGTCACTGATACGACATCTTAAGTTTCCTGGTAATCACTCGAGGAGGAAGTTTTCCCAGTTTCCCACAGCAGCAGCACAATGTCCCCAGTCTTGGTGAATGATGCCCCCCACCTCTCTCTCTCTCTCTCTCTCTCTCTCTCTCTCTCTCTTACTCACTCACTCACTCACTCACTCTCACTCAAACCCTCAACCTTTTGGCTTTGGAGGTGATTCAACATATTTTGCCCTCTCACATGACAAGCTTGAGTTGCCGCTCTGTACTGTAAGTGTTGAAGAGAGGGTATAAAGAGCCTGCATTCATTCCCTGGGATGGCTGGGACTGAGGCATGGAATGTGTGCATTCAGGAGCAAACTATGTAAACTGCATTCTTTTTCCGTCTTCCCTTTCATCTATAAGTCTACTTGTTCTTGTGATAGGAGCTGAAAAATAAAGGTGACTTTCGTCATTTAAAATGTGCCAATGGTAAATGGTTGTCTCATTAAGAGAGCATACATATTACATATGTATATTTAGGGAGCAAATGTGTCAATGTCATGGCCATAATGTTTAAGAATTCACATACTGTATAGTCTTCAGTCTTGGAATAGTGAATAAAGCTAAATAAATATTGAATCTCTGTACAGTAAGAAAAATAACAAAAGTTCTCCCCCTCCTCCTTGTTTTAATGCATTTTCTCAAACAGGTCCAGTCATGTCAGACATTACTGAAGAGGCTACTGATATCCATGTTTTCATTCTTATTACCGTATTGCCTCTCTAAGGTACTCAGCAAAGCTGCATATTGATGTGTATACATATCGAATTGTGAGCTGGGAGAATTGTGGCTATGATCATTTATGCTTGAACACGATTTTCTTCTTAGCCTATACCAACAAGTGTTCTATATGGCTAGAGTGATCTCTTTTTTTCAAAGAAATTGCATGAATGGTCAGCTCATGTTCCCTTGCTGTTTTTGCGATCATTACAGTACATCTCTACCTCTGGCTATGTTTGATGGCATCTCAGCCGCAAGCATACTTCCTGTGTCTTTATCTCTCTTTTGAGTTCCCTCTGTGCAGCCAGCAGCTCCATGGCCTTCATAACGCTGCAGACAAGTGGCACCACCATGCAAAGTGAAGTAGAGTGGAAGGCCTGAGCACACGTTCAGATGCAAGGTAGACTTGAGGAAGGGCAGGCTTTCCACAGGACCAGTGTGGAGCGTGCAAGGTAGACTTGAGGAAGGGCAGGCTTTCCACAGGACCAGTGTGGAGGGTGGCAATGAGAGCAAGCTGTTCTGGCCCCCACCCAGCTCCGCTCATTTGCCTTTCACTGAGATACTAGTCTGGGTCTTCTCAATGTGCTAACGTTTCCTGGATGGCGGGCCAATCAGTTTCGAGAGCGAATGACGTGAGTTGTGAAATTGAAAGTGAAACGGTTGTAGCAACACCGGCAAACGTAAAAAATTGCATTTGGAAGAATGTGCAAATGTATGCGGCAAAGGTATATACTTTGTTTAGTGAATGCCAATGCAGGTTGTTATCAATGTTATCAGTTTGTGAGAAATCCCTGATCAATGTGATTAGTTAGACTGGGCCAATGATTTAACTTTAGTTTAACTTTAACTTTATGCTCATTATGAAACTGAGAGAGTACCCAAACTGAAAGCAGGCTAGAGATTGGTTCCAATGCAAAGTGAACATTTGTGATATTTTTAAACTTCTTATTCAAACTGGATATTTGACATAATATAAACCAAAGCTGTGCCAAAAAGACCAAAACCAAACAAAAACTATGTCTGAACTTGTAAATGTTTTAGTGGATGACCAAACACAAACATTAGGTTTTAATATGTTACCCAGGCACAGAATACAATTCAGACAGCCTACTGCAGAGAAACAGCAACAAAAGACAGGTCTCAGAACAGGCAGGGCTATATACAAAGCGGTTGCCTTATGTAAGTTGATTTGATGTGTGATACAAAGTCCAAGTTTATATAGAGGTGGTGCAAGAACAGGTGAGTTTATATAGAGGTGGTGCAAGAACAGGTGAGGGGATGATGAGCAGGTGCAGATTATGATTGAAGGATGGATGAGGAAGTGAAGCTGGATGAGGCAGGAAAATGCATTTTATAACTGAAGAAAACCTTAAGCCTGCCTTTACCAGCTGGACCCATTTACAGTCATGTCATACTAATGATAACCGGAGTTACATGCCATCACTATTACCATCAGTCAGTCATCATGGTGTTGCCAATGTGAACTTTACAACTTCTACCATTACATTGACAACTTACAGCTTTGTACATTTTGTATGTGTGACGCTTGATTGGCTTTACAAATGAGATGCTATTCCTTGTGGTTATGACTGATGGTGAAGGTGTAATCTGCATCATTTTGGAGCATGTGCATATAGTGCTATTGTGCCTAAGCCAATATGGGTCTAATTGAATTATACATGCAGGAATAAGTTGACTACCAGCCATGGTATCTGGGTGTGTTAGTCCGACTGTGAGAAATTTGATTTAGTACGATTTCAGTCGGACTAACATGTTTACAGGAATTTTAAAAGTCCAGACTTTTAGTTGGACTAATACAATAATTCGATTATTTCTAACGTACTAAGCTTTCAGTGGGAAATGTTTGGCACGCTGACTGAATCTATGCAGCCTGAATAACTGTTCAAGCCTCAAGGGTCACAGGTTATTCTTGGAGCGGAGCCAAACATGACCACAGTCTGCGGAGGTCTCGGGGCGATTTGGTTGCGGTCCACTTCACCTCTCTGCTAGTGACCATCAGCCTCAATCAGTCTCTGGAACTTTCCCTGACAGCCTTGGGGATTAGAGGTTACGGGGAGTCAGGGGGTCAACTCTCGGGCCGGACGGTTTCTGGGTCATGGCAGATAACTGCAGACGCGAGCTCCACTAATTTGTTGTAACACTGTTTTTGGTTTTTTTGCATTCAAGTGTCTACATCCAATGGGAAGCGGAGAGTGTGTACTTGTCCAACTCAAGGCAAGATAAAGGTGCTGCTGAGTGCTCATCATGTGTGGCCGGTCTCTGGGATGCTCTAAAGGCGTAGCATGCGTGGGAAACAGCGTGACATGTATGTCAGGCATGCGACAGACAGTCCATAGGCTACCTACAGCCTGCTCGTGTGGTGGCATCATGCTTGATAATGTTTTTCCCATCGGGTCACTGCATGTGAGGACGATAAAGTCACATAACAGAGCAGGGAATGTGTGAGAACTGATTTCAATCACAATTGTGCTATTTGGTCTGGCCGAGAAGACAGCGGACTTCCTGAGGCCCCATGGAGCATGAAGATAAGCACAAATACCAGATCAGCGTTATCTGCCCGACTTGTCGAAAATGTAAATGGACTGAGAGACTGTGTGAATGAAACTGGTTGTGTTGGTCATGTACAGAGATATGTAGGATTCTCACATGCTGAACTGGCTTGTTTGGATACAAACACATTGCAGTCAATGGTGTGACTGTATGGTCCCTCAAGCTTGAGACCCAGGTATCATGGTGCGGTGTGATATGAAGTCATTTTTCCCACATATATGAGGTCATAGGAAACAAGTGAATGGCATCTTGGGTTGAGAAAGCACTCCATATCCCAAAGTCACAATCGCTGTGATCTTCACAAACAATCAATAACAGCAAATTAAACTAGTGTTGTAGCATATCTCATCCAAGCCCAACATTTGAGCTGGTTAGGTGTTATTATTGTTTGGGTGGCCATCATTGGCTGTACAGTGTGGATGCTAATGCTAGCTAGCGTTCCCTCTGCCCCTCTAGCTGCCCCTCTCTCCCTCCCTCCCTCCCTCTCTCCCTCCCTCCGCTCCACACTGACAGTGCTGCTCGCAGGAGAATGTGAAGCTGGGCCCGGGCTGAAGCCTACAGAAGCTGTGTGGCTGATCTCCCCTTTCGTCTAAAGACTCAGCAAACCACACATTCCTCTGGCACCACTGGTGTTTACCGCAGAGGAGCAGGTCAAGGTCAAGGTTTTGTGGACTGGCATGTGCACACGTCAACTCTTTCAGTGCCATCTCCATAAGCTGATGCCCAAATGGCAAAAATGCACGTAAACATGCAGAACAGAAGTTTTGCCACAGGTTTCTGCGAACTTGTAAAGTTTGCTCTTGTAAAAGCCTCTGCAGTAAATGTCCTTCATGGCTACTTCCTGGTACGGAGAGTAATGCCAACCGTGGCACAGTGGCTGTGATTGGGCATATCTTCTTAGACCGAAATCTCTCTCTTTTGGGTCCTTGTTTATAGAAAAAGCAGGAATTCCGATAAAGACAGAGAGAGTTTGTGTGTGAAGAAGTAAGCTGTGAGAGGTGAAAGCCCGGCGCAGTTGTGCAGGAAACAGAGGGAGGAAGATAAGGAGGGAGGGAGGGAGGCATTTCTTTGCCGCTTGATTAACACTGCCAGTATTTAGCGCCCTGATATACATACCTCACACAGTTGCCCGTTGTTAACAACAGGCTGTCAGCCATTCTTGTGTGCGGTGCTGTGCCGCCTTTGTGCCGGCCGGCCAGCGGAGCTTGCAGCTGTCGCGAGGGGCCGGCCTGGCACCCTCTGATCAATCAGGCGTGAAATGCGCCGTGAACGGCCCTGCATTCACAGCCCCCAATGGGCTCATGCTCAGCCCTCCCCCCCAACAAACCCCGATTTGGCACTAAATCTTCCCTAGGCATGTGGGGATCGGCAGACGCTGGCGCCAGCTCTCCCCCCACCCACAACTCCTACTCCTTCCCCTCGCTCCTCTCCCCTCGCTCCTTCCCCCCTTCTCTCCCTCCTGCTTCTCCCCAAAAGCCTCTTCTCAAGCTTGACCCCAAATTTCTGGTGTCCATCAACACCACAGAGAGATTGTCAGGTTACTAGGCAGAATACTGAGTATACAGGTTTTTCCTGAGACTTTCTTTGATTTAAGATTTAGCTGTCAAAATTCAAATTCAGGATTATTAATTGCTTTTCACGACTTTAGTGTTATGTTTTGAGATTACATAACCACCCTACCCCCCCCCCCCCCCCACACACACACACACATCACACAAAAATGTAAATAAGCAAGTAAACAAACAAATAAATAAATACTGTTTGCATTGTTGGTCTTTGGGTGCCCTCAAATGAGCCATGGCATGTTTCAATGTGTGTAACTGTTGATGTGAAAATGGATGCGGGTGTTGATGCTAAATGACAGAGCAAGGCAATGGTGTACCTGAGGGAGTGGTGCCTGGGCCTCCTAATGAAGTTTTCATAAAGACATTGTGCTCTGTTTTTGTGCAATGATGCCAATTTTGTGTCCTAAGGTATTGTCTGGACTGGCTAATGTGACCCAGACAATGATGTATGTTGAGTCCATGGTGTGTGGTCCAGTGGTCTGGGGATTATGGGTACTGATTGGTAGGCCTCTATTATAATGCTTATGACAAACTGAAACTGCATATTAATGGTAGAAGTATGTGTGTGTCACTGTGTCAGGAGGGATTTAGAGGAAGAGGGAGAAAAAAAAGCATTTTATTGAAAATAATTTAATGTTTCACCAGCATACTTTTGAATGTAAACAAAATTCAATTTACATATAGTTGAATCATATATATATATTGCATATACATAGGTAAAATGTGACCAATGGATCTTCAGTATGGAGTTTCATGTGAAGTTGTGGGAAAAGTATATACCAGAACAGTATATAACATAATGTCTACACCACATCTTTTTGGCACCTAGGCAGAGAAAAGTATTATTATGCAAAAGACAAGTGTTCCCCAGAAGAGTGCATATTAAAAATTCCCTCTCTTTATCTGGGCCTGATAGGCTTAAGCACTTCTCAGAAAAAAAAACTCCAAGAAACAGAGAGGCTCCGGTTGGGAGAGTTTGGTGGAGAGAAGCGTTTCGCTGAGCAGCTGCTCCTGGGGCTTGTTTTCCGACTGTCAGAGCGCCAGAAGAATGAGTGGAGGGTAGAATGAGAGAGCGAGTGAGAGGGAGGTGTGTAAGGGTGGTGAGGCACACTCCACAAGCCAGGCCAGGGGACACACACTCTTTTCCCTCTGCTTTTGGCTCTCTTTGACAAAGCTGTCATTGTAAATGGGACAGAAAGGGTGAATTTGGGATGAATTGGGTTTACAGCTTAGCACCCCTCTCGCCCAGTACCCCACTCTTCTTTCCCCCAACCATTCACTCTCTCTCTTCCCTTCTCTCTCTCTCTCTCTCTCTCTCTCTCTCTCTTTCCCTCTCTCCCTCTCTTCTCTGCTCAGTGCTGCCCCTAATCTGTCTGTTTTGTCTGGTGGCCTCATCCTCCTTACAGTCGTGGGCTGATGTCACTCGACCAGGCTGGGCTGCTCAGTGCTTAGGGTGGCTGTGCTTTTGCATGTGAACCTGCAGGACAATATGTTCCATGGAAATGACACACACACATACAGTAACATGAGAAGAGAGGAGCGGAAGTATGAGTGATGGAATCCATGTTGTGTCAGCAAAGAAATATCCGTGGTGCTAAAGCAGCAGTAAGGAGTTCGTTTTAAACTTCCCAGTAAGAACATGCTATCACTATACAGTATGTGGTGTCTTTTGGCTAGTTGTTTCAGTGTCATGCTGAGAAAATTCTCCTTACATTTTCATGGGGTTTTCTGTTCCAGAACTCAGACCTAATACATAACCAGGACAGTGAGGACAGGCTTATTCCCATGGCCATATACTGTACCATCAAAAACAACCAGAAGATGACACTAAAACCAGTAGCCTATAACGACATACCTCAGAAGAGGCCCATTGCTGTTGCTTTAAGGTGAGAGTTGAGTCCTGTGAGGTCATCATGCATATGGCATCTGGGGACATATGTGTATGGGAAGCCAGATTACTGAGCCTTTTGAGGTTTTAGAGCCTAACAGTGAATCATCTGTAAAGGATGCCAACTCGATAACCCCAATGAACCCCCTGACACTCTGAGATGAGGGCTAAGGTACTGAAGGAAGTTGAGTGGGCAGGACCTTGGTGTATTTACTGATCTATTATTTTACCAATAAATATTAAACGGTTATCAAATCGAGATATTTTTAAATCCTCGAGTTTCAATGTGGTGCGCTGTCCATAATCCGCTGATTAATGCAAAAATATACTACTGTGAGAGTAGCACCAGTGGAACAGATGACTCATCATTATGAACTGGTGACTTTGGATTCGAGACTCCAGTTGTAATCCACAAGCATAACTAGAGGATCCTAAATATATCTTATTTCTTGTCTGTTTGCTATTCATCGTATTACTGTTGTACCCTTGACTTGTAGCCTACCAACCTCCATCCCAGAATTATGAATTTTCTGTGAGTGGGAAAGTCTCAAAATCCAGGCACATTGTGATAAGACAGATGTATTGAAATGATGAGGCTAACAGTTCTTTAATCCTGCACAATTATTTTTCTGAGATTATCCTCAAACAACATGTGTGATCCTCATTCAGTTCCAATCTGATTAAAGATGTAGTGTAGAAATGGCATCTCCAAAACTCCCGTGTGCCAGACAGAGCCAATATGTTTGGATATGGATTAACAATTGTGTTTGGCTAAATGATGAATAGGGTTTTAAATAGTGTTGCACAACATGCAGTTTTATTTCAAAACATCCGATTAGCAGCAAGTCCACATTGCTACAACCAACAAAGCTAGGTGGGCATGGACTCACCTAGACTTTAGTTAATTTGAATTTAAACCCCCTGAAGTCTTTAAATATGATAAATATTTAGTAAATAGTAGGATAATTGCCCCTCTTCAATCTAACTGTGCCCACACCTCTCTAGTCTTGCATTTCACTAGTCCACCACTGAGAATTGACTTTGAGTGCTGACAATTAGCATGTTTAGCTTGGTAGCTGGCCGTGGTCCTGGGATGCCTATAGTGGAGATTGGCCTTAAGTGATGACACTCTGGATAAGTGGTAGTCTCAGTTGAGCTACTGGTGAAAAGGAGGCGGGTGGGGTTTGGGTTGGGGGGGTCATAGACAGTAAAAGAAAATGGACACAGCCACCTCATAGGACTACAATAGAGACAAATGGAGCCAATTTAAACCTGTTTCCTGTAGGCCAATAACATGCTGCACATCCTCAGTGTCAGATGACTGAAGAACATGTGACATTAAGCACCGCACTGAAACACTGCAAGTCGTCGGATAGCCACGCTAAGAAAATTGATAACATGCAGAGTGATCCGAGTTCTAGTGCAGCTTTTGGAATGATCTCGCTGATTTACCTGCCAGGAATGTCACCAGAAATATTCATTACTACCAGTCCAGTGCTGGTAATACAATGTGATGTTGTTATCTGCCAATCCTGATGTCATCAGTGGTGGTTTTAGACACAAAAGATGGAATGTAGGTTGGCACACAGACTCAGAGAAGGGAACAGGACATACAAAAGCTAAAGAAAGTGGTTATATCGCAGATGGTAATCAACTGAATACCTCTCTCGTTCTTTGCTTTCCAAGCACAAGAGTAGACTACAACCTATGATAGCCTTTATCTGCCAAGCTCCCAAGACGTCGCTACCACGACACAGACTAATTTGTAAAAATACATGGATAACTTAGATACAGTGTATATTTAGAAAGTTGCCATATTTATACCGGTACAACGTGCAACTAGTAACATAGTAGCATATAGCTCTGTAGAGTTTCCCCTCAGGCTATTTCAGTCTCAGTCAGACTGCTAGACACAGATGACAGCAGCAGGCATGTTGTGATGTGTGGAGAATGGAAAGCATATTAGAATGACAACGTAAATCAGTTACAGAATTAGAAAAGCACTCCAAGAGAAAAGACCTCCATCAAACGAAAACATAACCGCCTCCTGGATCCAGACGGTGATCCGGATCACTCTCACTTCAACACTTCTTCCTTGGGTCATTTCAGAAAGTGCAGTGAAAGTTTGCATTGTATTGACAATAAAATGAATTGCATTTTATTACGAATGAATTTCCCCATCACAGTTTCATCTGTGTTGCATCTCAAACATTTTGCAAATGAATCCAGAATTGCAGAATTTGTTTGAAGTGAAGGACATTTTTGTAATTTGTTTGTAAGTTGTATCACTGACTGATACAACGCTTCCAATGGGTGCCTTTGACGTTTCATGTTTGACTCATTAGCTTAATTATTTCATTGCCCCTATTCACACCCCAAGACGTCAATTGCAATCTGCGTAAACAGGATCACAGTATGTAGAATAAGAGTAAAGACAGTAACTTTGACTAAGTAGACGTGGCTAAGCAATGATGAAATGAGACCACATTGGTAGAGAATTCAGATAGCATAAGTTTATAGTATTACATATTGCAGTATATGCAGTTACATCTCAGAGACATTTCCGTGTGTTTGCGATTGCAGAAGGATTGCAGATGTTCTCCACAGCCAGGGTGGCTTGCATGGTGGAAGGTTGAAGTCATCATGGGATATAGGGAGGTTCAGGTCTGGGTGGTAAGGGATTGGACCTTCAGGGTTCAAAAGCTATGGCACAGGAACAAGCTGTGTGCTAGCCTCCTGTTGGGTGCTTGGGACCAACACAGAGGCCCATTCATCTCTCCTGTCAAAGAGTAGTTTTATGTGTTGAGGCCACGGATGACCACGGATGACAGTGCTCAAACATATGAACACATACATGTCAGGTCATTTGCCAACTCCATATTTTGTTGTTTAATTCATGTCACTTTATGATATTTGCAGGTGTGCAGGTGTTTGTATGCATAAGTAGGCCGATGTTCACAGCAGCATCATTCCAAATGTACAGTATGTGCATACGTGGAGGAAACTCCCCTGTCTTCTTGAGATAACTGAATATAGTTGACAATTGAAGTCACCAATGATGGGACTATATACACCTGTAAAAGTGTACAATATTATATACATTCACAGCACAGTACATATCCTATCCATGTTTACAGGTATACATCCCATCACTGGAGGCCAGGGAGTCCCAGTATCTGCAATGCAGGGGAAGTGATTCAACTGTTACTCTAGAATTAGGCTTGGGGAGTAGAGGATTTAAACGATTATCTGTGTTTGATGAAATGAATGGACGACAATAATCTTCTTTTGAACCCATTCATAAGTTATTTCCCCAGTTTTTTTCTGTTAAACTTTGAACCATTTGGCTGTATACAGGGATGCCAGATTTCAGTCCAGAGCTAGACAGGGAGGGAGGAGATCATACTAGTATAATAGGATTACATACAGTTTTTGTCCTTGTCATGTTTTTTCCTGCAATTATATCATGTCAGACTCTCCAGTATTAGTAAACTCCCCAGTATTAGCTCAATGGATTGCAATGGACTGGCCAATTCAATTCAATTCTTGAATTTCCCCTTGGGGATCAATAAAGTAGCCTATATCTATCTATCTATCTATCTATCAATTGCTACATTTATTAATGAACAATTAACTATTTACTGAGTTGCCATTTAGCAATCGTGATCACTAAAAAACAATGATGAACAGGATGAGAATCTCAAGAGTCACTTCTGAGAGAATAAAATGTAATGATGAGGGACAAAATAATGTAATTATGAGGAAAAAAAACACAACTGGAAGATTCAAGCGCTAATTCAGTATATTATGGCATTATGTCTGACCCAGGGTCTCTTCAGTCTGTTGCAGGCTGTACCATATTGAGCAGCTATTGATGCAGTCTGCCCTTCTCCTAATAGGATTAAGATCTAATCAAATTCTGGAAATATTTTTTTTTTCTTCTTTTTGTCGCAATGATCTCTGTTTTAGGGAAAGTAGTACACATAGCCTACTACTTGTGCTACATTCCTGTAAGAAGTGGTTGTTCTAGGTACTTCAAGAAACTTCTTTTGATAGCAATGTGCCAGTCTGGTTAATTGATCATCAATGTATATATAATACATTAAAAATGAATGTAATGAGGCTATAGACAGATTTCCTGTTTACTAACAAAACTAGATGCGCGCGCACCCACGGGGCAGAAGACGCCGAATGGCCGGTCTTAACGTTATAAAGTTAACCTAATAACCAGCTGCTGTACGCTATAATCGGCATTTTTTGTATGCCACTGTTGTCTAAATGATGATAACATCTCATTTATGAGCTTATTTCAGAGTTTGTCGTTCGTTTTCATTATTTATAAAACATCGTCTTTTTGGCGGTTTTGGTGTTTCTGGCAAATATATGCATTACTTTACATTCCTGAACATTCTCTAACCATCGTCATATCGAATAGTGCTGTTTTCGGCACTAAAATTCATTTTAATATTTTCACGGAGAGCAGCTGCTTTATGCTGTTCATGGTGCTTTCTGCCCCTTGCGTGCGCGCGCATGTTTTCGAGAAATCTATGTATAGAGAGCCGAAGTCCCGCCCCTTCCGTTTGCCTCCATGGGACCTATCTTTGGATTTTTTTGTAATGGCAGTCAATGGAGAAAGATCAATTATTTTCTGGTCCCGATTGTCTTGTGCCTTGAATTACCCATATGCTGTTTGTCAATTTTAATGACAAATTGTCATGTAAAGACATTTGAAAAGTATGTCATAACTAGTGAATTACAACATTGTGAAAGATCGTGTTTTCAACGACTACAAACACATAAGTCGCGTTAGTGACGTTAGACCAATTCACAGCCACGGGCGCCAGCAACAGGTCTTATTTGAGCTTCCCCCTTGCCAATGAAAATATGATGAGTCAGAGGATTGAACACCTCAGATAAGTTGTATTTCATTCATAGACTGTACAAATACTACTGTTAAGTGACTTAGCTGGCAGCAAGATGTAACCGTTAACTAGCATAATAGCTAGCTAACTAGCCAGCCTCTTGTTTGCTAGTTAGTGACGTGCATCGGTTGAGACGACAGATGTAGTCCACTGAATGGATTCGCACAAAACTTACATAACTTTTAAAGTCTAACGAAAAACAGAACTTTATTAATGTGAAAAAATATCTTTTAAATTCCCACACATCATATGTGAAATGCACGGTCCAACTCGAACGGGACCAAAAAATAATTGTTATTTCTCCATTGACTCCCATGCATAAAAAATCGTGAAATAGGTCCCATAGACCGGAAGTAGAAGGGCGTGACTTCGGCTCTCTTGGTTGCGGTTGGAAACCTGTATGGTAATGTATGGTAACCCCTGCAATGGTGTGTCCAAAAAGGACGACTAAAGGGATGGACAGGACCTCATCCCAAAACGGAAACCAAAACGGAAATTTGTCCTGCTGTTAACACCATATGTGTTTGGGGAATAGGGATGCTATCGGGGATGCTAGGGGATGCTAACGGTGTTCGGAAGGACCATTCAAATCCAGACTATTGCAGACATCGTCTCCATTAGGGCCAGAGAGAGGCCCTAAAAGCTGGACTGAACAGAGCAAATCTGAATGGGAGGTGTGTCAAGGTAACAGCTTTAACATCACAAAAGCACCAAAGTATGGCCTGCTACTCTCGGCTAGTTAGCCTAGTGATTTAATATAAAAACTCTGTAATTACTATATAAACACATTTCTGCTTGTGAGGTGTCAATGACTTTGAGCAGTAGCCTCAGTGCCCTTCACTAATGAACTTCCTAAGTGCATCTGTGTCCAAAAGACGGTCCATTCAGAGAAAGTGCCGTCATTAGCTGCAGCTGTGTTGTGGAGGAAGTTTGCAGTAAAAGCGGTGGTAGAAAAAGCCTCTTCCTTCACAATTTGAATTGCAAGCAAACATTTTATTGTTAGAGTATCCCAGCTAGCAATTTGAATGCCTGACATCAAAACCCAAACACCTGACTCTGAAGCTGGAGAGTTTCAGGTTAGTCAAACGCTGTGCCCGCTAATGTAGTGGGCAGTGTGGTTAAAAGAACAATGAAAAATGAACAGAATGAAAAAATCGAATCAGGATATTGCAGGATAATGTATCAGGATAGTGCTATTTAAGCAGGTTTTCACCATTCACATGATCTGCTCTCTCTCTCTCTCTCTCTCTCTGTCTCTCACACACACACACACACACACACACACACACACACACACACACAGAGAGAAATGCACTACAGGACAGATGTCATATAAAAGCTGGCTACACTGAGGGAAAAGGAGGAGACCTCAGGAATGCCCTGTGCCTTTGAAAGGCAATCCTCCCTATAGGCACAGATTACGAGCCTCTTCAATGTTAATGGTTGCTACAAATGGCTGTAGATAAGGAGAGTTGCTGTATGGCTCAAGCCTGCTCTGGGGAACTCAGAAATGCCCTCAGAGATGGCAGAGCCTGTACCACAGGTACTGGAATGCCATGTGGAAGTCAACTTTGTACTTTACGACCCTTCAGACATGTTTTAAATGTCTTTCTGGATTGATCATATTACATTTATTTCAATCTTTGTGCAAATGTTATATTGCATTTGACAAAATACCACAGGTAGATCATATTGCATTTATTTCAATCTTTGTGCAAATGTTATATTGCATTTGACAAAATACCACAGGTAGTCATAGTAAAGGCTTAAATCTGCCTGCTGCTTTGAAAAACGTTCCATGTGAAGCAACACCTACCTGAATGAAACCAATTTTTAAAAGCTAACTAACTTTGAAACGTCTCAGATAAGCAAAAGCAGGAATGTGCAAAAGCCTCCCAGAATGAACGCATGTGTTTCCACACCCATGAGTAATGACTTTCCGGCAACTGAGTGATTGTAGAGAGTTAAAGGGTGGTGTTTGGAGTCACCCAGAATGGCAAGGCCCTTAAAAATCCCCATTTTAAACTAATGGGCCCCTAATGGGACCACCAAAAAGTCACAACAGACTCCTGTCAGGGGAGGCCTGTAAAGCAGGTTCCACTTCCTCTCTGCGGCGCATACCAGGGCTCATCAGAGGCTGTTAAAGAGCACCAGCTCACACAAAGTCCAGTGATGTCAACGGGTTGTCCGTCTTTTAAAGGCAACACAACACTTTTCAGAGATACCAGAAGTGCTGCTTTGCGTTGTCTGAAAACATTGGAACTTGAAACTGTTATTGTGGGGATGACGCATCATATCCTCATACTTGTCAGTGGGACTGTGTTTATATGACAAATTCATACAAATCGCTATGACTACTAAATACCAGAAATCCCTTTACCACATTTTGGCCAACGGCACGCTGTATCTGTTTGTGCATGCCAAGTATGCCGGGCTAACTCATTGAGGCTTTCCAGTCATGTGACACCTCCTGAGCCGCACATTCATGGCTACAGCAGCGCAACGCGCCGGGCTGACAGAGGTGCTGCCACTCTATCTGGTGCCAGTGGAACGCTGCCATTGGAGCGAGCTAATCAGTCGTTGAGTGCCCGAATAGTTCAGCTATCTCTACTTCAAAGCCTCGCATTTGCTGACTGTGGGTGACCCAGTGTAAATCAAAAGGTGTTATCAGGGGCCGGCCCACGGCGGGGGCTATGGGGGGGTGGCTGTGTGGTCTGGAGGCGTCGGGGTCAGGGTTCACACCGCGCCGGAATGACTGCTGGTGGTGGCGTGGGGGGGCGGGGGGGGGGGGGGGGGGCGTGAGAATACTCTCATTCACCGTCTCGCCTTTCTCTCCGTGGCTCTTTCAGGAGGCCGACCTGGGGACCGGACAGCGCTGGACAGGCTCCTTTTTTCTGTGGGTGCTGGGCCGCAGAGCTGCTCATTAAAAGGAGGATACGTAAACAGCCGTGACCGGGGCGGGCTGTTGTGTCTGCTCAGCGCTGCTCAAGTGTGAAGAATGGAGAGGGAGCGGCAGACGGGGCCGGGCGTGGGCCGGGACCGGGCCGTGACCGCGACGCTTGTCCATCTGCTGGCCGTGCTGCGGCCCTCAGACCTGCCGCGACTCCAGTAATGATCCCCTGGGGCAGCAGGTATCAGTGACACAGAGCAGGGAAGTGTTTGGCATTCCTGATTAAGGACTGGAACTGGGGGCTGGGGGGGTGAAGGGGGGGGGGGGGGGCAGCACAAGTCAAGAGAGGGGCAGGAAGAGGGCACACGTGGAAAAAGTGTAGTTCCTCACTGAAGTTGCAAACCCTGTGAAAAAAGCAGTGTGAACCAACCCCACCCTCTCATCCCCCCCGCCCCCCCCACACACACACACACCCAAGCACTTAGAGAAAAACATGCCCACGTACACAACAATAGGGTTAATATTTAAGAGGCCGGTGTTCTCCCGGGTGCCAGAGGCTCTCACTCAGCAGATAGAGCGAGCGCAGCTAAAAGTGGCTCCCATTCATGCTTAGCTGCTACCCGGCTCATTCTGTGAGCGCACGAGGAGCTGTGTGGATTCTGCTCTGCGGCGGATTATCTAACAGACTGAACTCGCAGCTCCATCAGCCCAAACCAGTGATCCTAGAAGGGCTATCAGTGTCACCTCTACTTGAGCCTTTCGCCTCACTGATAACACTCAGCAGCGAGTCACATAACTCTTTGTCCCCCACAAAGAACAACTCCGCGAAGAGTCCCCGGCAAAAGCACGGAGGGAGATAATGCCTTCCTTCCGTGCAGGCCCATTAGGGAGTGACTAAGCACTTGGTTATGTGCTGAGCTATAGCGCAGTTATGCTCAACACAGTGATTAAATTACTGTGCGCCCTGAGATTACACAGAAGTAACTCTTGTCGTGCAGACGCACAGGGGTTGAGACAGGCACAGTGCTATTCTCTCAGTGGTATACGGGGACTACAGGAAATAGGGCCGTGAGGTTCTCTGCCTTGGTTTAAGGGCTGCCTTTATTCACAAAGGCACATTGTATTTATGACGGGTTGTTTTCCACTGTTAATCACAACAGCACGAGGTATATAGGAAGTCATTTAGCCACTGTTGTGTTTCTTCACCACACTGAGAGACTGTTCCTGTGTGCCGGTCAAAGAGTTTGCTGAGGAGCTCAAGAAGCACTGGAATGGCAGACAGCTGAATGTGGGGAATATGCGCATGAACTTGCCTTTGTGAAAGCTGACCTCTTGCGTGTATCACTACATGTGTCGACAGTCCTTACTGGTGTAGGTATCTAAAGCAACTATTCTCCCTTCCTCTTATCCTTTCAGGCTAACAGCACAGACCCTAGTTCTCTTTGCAAATAGACCTGAGCTGAGTCTATCTAAGGCTATTTAATGTTTTAAAGCTTTTCCCCACTCCGCCCCCCTGATTTTTTCACATACATTTAGATGCTTGCATTTTGTGAATAAGTAATTACAGCACATTGTGTCTGCCAACTATAGTATGCTGATTGCCTGTCCATTTGGATTAGAGCAACTTGATTATTTGGGGAATCTTAAGTCTGTGTTCTTTTGGAGGAGGAGTAAAAAAAAAAACTGCTGCCGGGTCTGCTGTTTGTTGTGTGTGTGTGTGTGTTTTTTTTTTTCTAGTCGCTTTTGTCTCCTCTGAGAAGCGGCTCAAATTCAGGCTCTATCAAAGGAAGCAAGGAAGTTTTACATATTCACACAGGAAAAAAACTCCACCTCCAGCGTGCTATGTTTGTCCTGTGCACCGTAGCCTCCATTGACTTCTAAGATTGGGAATGATCCTTCTCATGAAAAAAAACAAAACAAAAAAAAAAACCACACCACGCTCTCAAACCTCGGAGGTGAAACCATGGAGAAGCTCTCTTAAGATGGACAGCGGATCAGTGGGATAGGATCGGACAAAACGGCATTCACCACAGATTCTTACACTTTAATGGGGGGGTGGGGGGGGGATGCAAATGAGCTGGGGGGGCATGTTCCCATCATTATCCTAGAGGGGCTCTCAGGACGCGGCGGCCGCATGGATTGTTTCCTGCGCTCAGTAATTGCATCCCTTCTCCGCGGCCTTTGATGTGCGCCCATTGTTGACGGCAGCATCACTGATTGTTAGTGGCTGGCGCTGTCGGCGGGAAAGGGGGCTGCGGCAGTACCGGTGTCTGCCGTTGGGAGGCGCTACTTCTCAGACCAAAGACTCGGAGGGCAGCGTGCGTCCAGCCTGTGGGCCCTCGGCCCCTGCGTCTGTCCACTTTAATTAGGACTGATGGATGAGTGCGTATAGCACAGAAAACATTTCTTTCCTAGCGGTCCTAGCGAGGGACAACTACAGTATGCCATTTCAACTGCAGTGTGGGAGCAGCACTGATCTGGCGCAGCTCGGGAACATCTGAGCGAAGCTCAAAACAAAACAATCTAATTTCTCTCAATTTGTGATTTTGGCAGCGCTCACAGTTGACATATGAGGGCAGAAGAAGAACAGTTTTAGGCTGTTTTCCTTGCTCCGAGCTCGACTGAAACAGATGCTCCAAGAAGTTCCAAACTGCGCCGCTCGCCGGGTTCGGTGCCAGATGTCTCCGTTTCGCCCGTCCCCTGACCCTCGGCCAAGTCAACTCAACGCTGAGGAGGGGGGACCTCGATCGAGAGAGAGAGAGAGAGAGAGAGAGAGAGAGAGAGAGAGAGAGAGAGAGAGAGAGAGAGAGAGAGAGAGAGAGAGAGAGAGAGAGAGAGAGAGAGAGAGAGGAGCAGAAGCAGAAGCCTGATGGGGCGCAGTGAAAGCCAATATGCAAATGAGCGCTCATGTCTGTCATATGACTCAACGGACGGACAGCTGCAGAAAGTGTGGAGCTGCAGAGCGCCTCATGTGTGAAATCCAGGGCAGCTCGACTGGGCAGCTCGACTGTCTCAGAGCAGAATTGGCGGGAGCGGCAGTGGAAGGGGGCGGGGGGAGTGTGTGTGTGTGCGTGTGTGTGTGTGTGTGTGTGTGTATGTGTGTGTGTGTGTGTGTGTGCGTGCATGCGTGTGTGTGTTTGTGTGTGTGTGTGTGTTTGTGTGTTAAGGGTGGGGTGGGGGGGATGGGGGTACAGGCCACCATTTGCTGTCCAGACGGCTGCGAAGACCACAGACTTGACCCTCTTGCGGCCGCCGTCAACAGGTTGCTCTTGTGTGCCTGCTCACGGGGGTTGGTCAGCCTGCTCCCATTGTGTTTGGGCAGCGGCCAGGCCCTAAGACAAAGCACGCACCTGCTGGAGCGCTGACCCCGCCCAGGCCCAGGCCCTCCGCACCTCTGATCATCTTGGCCAGGGGCCCCATACTAGCTGCCACGCGCCGGGCACAAGGCGCCCGTTGTTGCTTCCCCCCTGCTGACACCCCCACCTCGCTCGCACAGACACACACACACACACACACACACACACACACACACACACACACACTGCCATCTTTCTCTTCTGCTGCCCGCCTGACACCCCCCACCGCCTTTCACTCTGGGATGGGGTTCCACACTGGCTTGGTGGTAGCTAACAGGGTCATGGCCACAGGACAGAGAGAGAGAGAGAGAGAAAGAGAGAGAGAGAGAGAGACAGACAGACAGAGAGAGAGAAACGTGGTCATACACACTGCCTGATTCATACGCGTCAAGGGATACAGACACACGGGCACACACACATGCATGCGGCTCTGTAATGAGTGGGCCAGACAAAAACAAACCTTTCCCATTGTCCAACTGTGTGTTCCTCTGGACAGTGGGCATTCATGGTGGCCAATCTGTTCATAGATGCACATTTGTGTGTCCTTTGTCTAAGAACTAATTACAGTCTTTTTTGTCTTTTATAGGGCTTGTCTCAAGTGCAATGAGGGGAGAAATGGCAATGTGAGTGATACATATTCCTCTTTAAGGGGGTTTGCTTCTGTGCTGCGTGCAGTCCACACGGGCAGATAATGATATTGTCATCAACCCAGAACCTTACAAATGTGTTAGATCATGAAATAGGCCCAGTGATCTTCTAGACATTCTTGTATGTCTAGATAGCTTCATGTAAACACATAAGGTGAAACAATATGACATATCATATTAATTCTTAGACATTGCTTTCAAAACAGCAAAAAAGTTTTAACTAAACTACTGTAGATCGTTAGCCATTTTAGGAATATCATCATACAGGGATCAACCAAACATATTATGTCTCACGCACAGGTCAGATTGAACTGAAACTATGTCTCCAGGAAGCTTGAAGTGAAAGTTCCCAGGTATGTATTGCGGCAGATTTACACCAAAGCAGAACCTCAATAACGCAGACAGTACCTCTGAGCAAAATACCTCAATTAGATTTACAGCGCATATGCCGCGAGGAAAATGAAGATATCTGAACTATCTCTCTCAAGTGGGAATGCTCTAAAGCTTGCCATATGTCATGAACACCTCCAGAGACATAGCTGGGTATGAAATAACCGGGGAAAGTTTTATGTGAAGGGATTGATTCCATAAGGCACTGGTGAGCTCTTGGGGTATAAAACTCTAAACTTGTATATGTCAGGGGCTTCCCCTCATTACCCCTTCATCGTCCTAGTTGTTTATAAGACAAGGTCACACACTCACGTTGTAAAACAATGTGGAAAAGACTGATTTATAAGAAGTTTGGTGTGTGCAGTGCTGCATTCAAACCTATTGCTTTTGCTTGAGTGGTTTCACTGTGGAAAAGACTGTACCATATTGTTCCCTTATTGTCAACAGGGGTCTTACATACAATTAAGCGGACCATTGTCATACGCAGACACAACTGACCCCTTCCCCCCTCCCTCCCTACAGCCAGTTGGACTAATCAATGTGGGTCAGTGCAGTGGCTTCAGGTGTAATCTAGTGTTCACAATTGGATCCAACAAGTGGCCTCATTTTGCTCTTTTTTAGTTTGGCCCCCTCTGTATTGTGTTTTTCCTAGAAATCTGACTTAAACTATATTACACAATTGAAGGGTTTGTCTGTTTCTGTCATATACTGCTCTTAACTATTACTTTTCAACCCAAATCCAACCTTTCTTACTCTCATTTTGCAACTTGAGCTAAAGTGGTGTCATCTGCTTTGACAGGGCTCCTTATATCTTGGAGACGTTTGACTGCTTTGGGTGTGGAAGCCCATTACAATGGGTACAGCAATTGTAGAAAACAAAGATGCTCTCTAAATGTCAAGAGCAAAAGGTTTGAGTGCCTCTACAGTCAAGCACAGGCACACATGTGCCACAGCCAGGGACAAAGGGGAATCCTCCTCCCGGCCAACCCATCGTCATGGCCTCACTGGGAATTACATGGGCCTTGTTTTGGGCAGAACAAAATGTCCAGGCTTCGGTACAGTCGGTGAACAAAGGCAGGCTAGGCTAGTTCTGCTGAAAGCCTAGTGAGTCCCAGCCACAGCGGGCAGGCAAACAGAGGAGTCCACTGCTGCAGCAACAGATGGGAGACGCGGCAGTGTGTGTGTGTGTGTGTGTGTGTGTCACTGTGTGAGTGTGTGGAGAGGGCGGGGGGTAGAGAAGGGGTTGCAATGGTAGCTATGGATGTGGGGAAGAATAAATAATCATTATGGGATGTTATAACCACCCGGACAATTAAAAAGTCTGGCCTCAGTCAAACAGCTGCACGTGCATTGCGCATGCCACATTATTTAGATGGCTGGGAGATTGCTTCAAGATGTGAGATTAGTTGGAGGTGAGACATGTTTCATGTCTGTGTTTGGAGTGGGCTTTCCCTAAACACATATCATACTGAGCACAGCATTCTAAAGGGGAACTGATGGTCATTTGTAATTCATTACAAAACCCAAAAGCTTCAATAAAATATATTTGTAATTGGGTAGAATAGATTAGGTTGA
This sequence comes from Sardina pilchardus, assembly GCF_963854185.1. Taxonomy (NCBI): domain Eukaryota; kingdom Metazoa; phylum Chordata; class Actinopteri; order Clupeiformes; family Clupeidae; genus Sardina; species Sardina pilchardus. The sequence continues at coordinate 19,408,388 of NC_085003.1, forward strand.
AGTATGGTCATAATGAATCGTTTACACACTTTCATGTAAATGATTAAGTGATATAGTAAAATATTCTATAAAAAGATTCTAAAGAAAGATTTTAAAAGAGACCAGAACCATTTCTATTCATAAATTCAGGGCAGAGGTCTCATTCAGAGTTCTGATTAATTTTATGTTGTAAAAAATCTCCTTTTTTTCTGGCATGAAAGAACCAGAGTTTTGAGAAAAAAAAGAGAAATACCTACAACAAAAAAGAGATATGCTTGCATTGTCAGTCCCTCTCTGTGTTAGCCATGCCCTGGAACAAATGCTTCACAAATGCTCATATTGGACCTTGTCTTGAGTAGGGGCAACTCAAATGAGAATTGTCATCTGTTGAACAAGCAAGCCCTGACAATGTGCTGATAGGGCTGCATTCACGTCGTCAGCGTTGGCCTGGGAAGGCCTGATTCTTCGCCTAGATGGGGTGGTGTGAAGCCGCCGCAGCAGGGGGGAGAGCTCGCCCCTCTCTCCGCTCACTCTGGGATGCGTTCGCAAACGCTCAGCATTGTCTCGCAATAAACCCACTTCTAATCATGTTGACAGCTTTTATTTGGAGCCTGGGCCTTGCCACCAACAGATCATCATTGTTCACTAATATCTGTCGGTTTTGCTATTGTTTGAGGCATCAAGGTTTGTGCAGGGCCCAATCGATGGCTGCATCTGCACAAAGAGAAAGGGGCCGGGCGGCTACACCATTAGCCACAGAGAGCGAGTGCACAACAGGAGGGGTAAATAATGGAAAAAAAAACTTTCATAATGTACTTTGTCATACATGCCCTCATTTCTGTTCCCATTATTAGTGCATTCAGAAGTTTGTGATGCTTCAAATGAGAGATGGTCACTTTTGGAGAGGGGCTATGCGTGTAGGACTCAACTTCTTACACACATACACACACACACACACACACACACACACACATAAAGAACATGCATACACAATGTGATCTGTGATTAAGAAGCACAACACAAACTTCTGCAACAAACTGTCAAAGTAAAGGTTGTAGAATTCAAGTTTATTATTACATGTATTCAATTATACCACTGCTTGGTCAAATTTCCTTTTGTGGTGCGCTGTTTGGAACGTGCATTATTTTTCTATATACCGCACGGCTATGAAGTAGTTCCCTACTTTTGGGCTTATTACACTTGAATATTAATTCGCCAATGTCAATGTAACGGTAAAAACAACAACGTTGTATCTAAGACAGCGGCAATATAAACGAAAGTGATAGTAGCAGTGGTATAAGCGGGATAATCAACTCCGCGCCGTGCGTTTATAGGAAAATAATGCACTTATCAAAGTGTATCTGCCATCAAAATAAGTGAAATTGTCCTCTTTTAAATCGCGCAAATGATCTTGTTTTTATGCCTCAGCCTGGCGATAGCTGTGGCCAGAGGATTTGTGTCCGCCAGCCCTCCGCCTGTCCCGATTTTGTGAATATGATGTCTCAAGAACACCATAAGGCACATGCTTCAGATTTGGTATAAATGTTCAACTGGACTCAAGGATGAGCTGATTAGATTTGGGAGGGCAAGGGTCAAAGTTCATGGTCACTGTGACCATGAAAATCTCGTTCTTGTGAATGCTTAAGAAGGCCTTCAGGCACATACTTCAAGTTTAGCAAAAAATTTCAACTTCGACTCTAAGATGAACTAATTTGACTCAGAAGGTCAAAGGCCAATGTTCAAGGTCACTGTTGCAATATGTAGCCTATGTTTCCGTTTCATGAATGTGAATCTCAAGAACACACCTAAAGCTTTTTATGACATTCCTTCCCACTCTCTATAATCGAGGTATTTCATGCCTTGCCACACAAATGTTGACCAAGAATTTACAGCTGCACTGTGGCATAACCACCACGTTGCGGTAATTTGAGTTTTCTCAGTGTCATACTATAAGATGCTTTAATGTCAAACTGTTCTGGTTTTGCACAACTTATTACAACTTATTACTACTATTTATGCTTGCTGCTAGCTTCTATTATAATATATTATTTACATTCTGTTTCAATTCTGATATCATTAAGTGAACAATTGAGTTCTGGCCTTTGTTTGGTGGCATGTTCCATTCGCCCATAACACCAACTGGTGAGCAAAAACCAGCTAACAGTTTGGCAAGTGTAATAAAAAATGCTGAGTAGCGCAGCACTTTTTGAGCTGTGCGGTCACAGGTCACAGGTCACAGGTCACAGATCCTGTATAAGGGACACGTGGCCCACCGGACCTCAGGGGAGAGGAGAGGGCAGACCAACGGAGGAAGCCATGACGGCCGCAGACACGCCGCTGCTAAAGTTGGCCCTCACAGGATAGCCATTAGCCCCGGGGCCACAGAGGAAGCCCTACCCCTGCAGACACAAAGCAGATAAATACCACCAAACAACAATAAATAACTCACCGCCACCTATCTGTCACTGCCATCTATGCTGGGCGGTTGCCAGAGAGTGACGTGTTGGTTCAAAACAACACGGCTCTATCAGATCAAGGACACCTCCTTTTGTTTGAACATCACACTTTTTACATATTGCTCTGTTGTCCTCCATTTTCTCTCTTTTTTTATCTTTTCCTCAGTAAGGTCAACATGCATCATCCTTTGTTTCTTCAAATAACCTCCATGGGATCGATGTTTTAATTAAACATGAGCTCACTATCTGAAGTGAACTGGCCGTGCCTGGTAGACTGGACCGCAAGTGTGGTCAGTCTTTTCTTTTGTGGCCTTGTGTCCCGAAACCTTAATTTTCCGTCATTCAAAAGTTATACCCTAAGCCCTACCTTAAGCTTATGACATGAAACGTTCTCAGCTACGTATAGCTTCTGTTAGTCATATGTTCCTAAGGTTGGTCTGGACCAACCTTAAGCTATTTCTAAAAGGAGAAAAGGACACACTTTGCAGAGCAGAGTAACTTGACTCAGGTTATTGTGAATGCAACGCATACAGTCTATGACTGGTCTGAACACTAGTCCGTCCTAATTTACTCAGGGTGAATCAGATATGCCAATGTGTGGTCAACATGAAAACCTGTAGCCATTTTGGACTTGGACCTACTGTATTCTTTATATTTTGTCCAGTCAGCAATGCTTAAATATTCACTTGCTTTCACATGGCACCTCATGACACGAGTGGTCATAAGACACATGAATATGACCGTCCCAAGCTCACTCTGAAACTGTCTCTCATACTGTAAGTCTGTTCTGACTGGGCTTATAAATGCTCTGTAAAATATGTATTAGGCCACTCTTAACTACCTCAAAATAATAATACATTCTGGTCATCAATTAATTCAGTCCCCAATCTAAGTTTTTCATAGACAAATCTACAGATAACAGATGAGTTTCTGAGGAATAATTGATCATGTCCATGGTAGATTTGCTTACTTGAAGCATATCTCTTGTATTGTATACTGTAGCTCTTAAGGGCAGATGTTTTGCCAGCACCAGCATGCTCTCAGAATTCTTTGCTACTTTCTTTGTCCTAAAATTATCCCAACGTTCCATAAAACTTGTTTGGAAAATTTCAGGAAATTGAGAAATGGACCTATAGTTCTCTTCAGGAAATACAGTATGCTTACTGTGTCCTGAGTTGTATTGCTATGTAATACAGTGAGTCATATCTGTGCAAAAAATACAGTCTATTGATGTGTGGAATTCTGAGTTAACTTTGGTTCGGCACAATCCCACATGAAGTCATGTTTATCTTTGCACACATATTCTGTCTCCTGCGCATGTGGCACAAAGAAAATGTGTTTGGTGTGTTAGAGACACAAGCAGAATGGAGCTAATTGTCCTTGGTGAACTCTTGCCTCCAGTGAGCTGAGCTGTAAAGAGAGTTTGATAAGTGTGTTAAGTGTGGGAGTACATACTTTCCCAAGCTCGAGACAAATACTCTCAGTTGATTTTAGACGGCTCTTTGTGTCCTATTGTTTGGATTCCTGCATGAGTCACAAAGGAAAGTGTTAATATGTTATTAATAGAAGAAATGAATCATATTGGTAAAAACAGTTACAGTATGTCCTAGTGATAGCCACCCATATCCAGTTTTACTGTACTATCTTTTCAGAAGAAAGTTTCATACTACAGACAAAAATATCTTTACAGAAGAAGAAACTTCCATACTACAGACAAAAGTGTCTTTACAGAAGAAGAAACGTTCATGCTAAAGGCAAACACATGTATTGTATCATGTCTGTCATGAATGACAAATGAACAGCAAGGCAAACTCATTTGGTGCTTCACTTCCTCTTCCCCTGGTGTGAGCAGGGGAACAAACGAGGTTAGTGCTAACAGGAATCTAAGCGGACTGCTCAAGGACACCCACCAATCAGGTTAGGCACAGGTACATGGAAAAAATGTCAACATCCGGAGATGTTGTCAGCTGATAACGTATCTTACTTTTATTTTCATTACAAAGCCCGTGATCCTGTGACTCACACTGTGTAAACCCTCAGCTACACAACTAGGAAGCTAATGTAGGATATCTTTCGGCTCTTTCAAACAGCTTTATGACAGGAAACTGTAGCTAGTTTTATAATGTTCTGTTACATGTATATTTTTTATATGTAAGTGTATAAGTAAACACATATATACAAACATCACACTGATCCAGTGCAATTTACAATCAAATCAAATCAAATAAAAGATACATTTTAAATGTTCAATTGATTTAGATACACTACATAAACAAAATTATCAAGATGCCTGCCGTTTCACCTACAGGAACTTCAATGACATCCCACTCTAAATCTAGGTATGATTAGGAAGTTGTTCCTCTTATCCAGCTGTAACAGTTTCCACTCTTTTGGGAAGGATTTCCACAAGATTTTAGAGTTTCCATGGAGATATTGGCTCATTCACTCAGTAGAGTATTTGGAAGGTCAGGCGCTGATGTTAGGCAAGAAGGCCTGGCTCGCAATGTCTGTTGTTCATCCCAAAGGTGTTTGATGATGTCGAGAACCCTGTTCTCTGCAAGCCAGTCGAGTTCCAAGCCACACCAAAATCCTTTAAACGTGGAGCTTGCTTTGTGCAATGTGTACAGGGACCCCTAATGCCTCAGTCTATTTAACATGAAGTGATGTCTGTGTGTGTTGAAGCCGGTCGGGTTGTGAGTGACAGCAGATGTTAGAGGCAGTTCACCTGGGTTTTGGCCTGTTAGTGTCAACAGCCGAGCTGCTGTAATCAAGTCCTCTGATAGTGCGTTCGTTTCATCCGCCGCCAAGATAATGCAGAGCTGCCATTTACAGGTGGGCTGTCACACAAGGCGCCCTTTGGAGTGACCCGCCAATGACTTGAGCTGACACACAAAACAAAGCACATGCGCTTTTCACGCAGTCAAACAGTTTCTCCAGCTGATGTCTGTGCTGGAAAGATTGCTCAGCCATTCTTGATTAAACATAGAATCTATGTCTAACATAGCAGCCACAAAGTTAGCAGTAGGTTTTTGTCTAACCACAAAGTTAGTGGTAAGTTTTTGTCTTTTGCTTTTGTAGAGACAACTGTGCTCATATTTAGCAAAAGGTGCTTGTAATTGTGATTGTAAATGTTGTTTCTCCTGTGTAAGGGTTTCTTCATATGATCCACTCTTGCTTATTTACAAGTATTTTTAGATTGACTAAAGTTACGTTGATTCAAAGAAAATTAAACGGTCTTATCAACACACAAAAAATATCTGTTTCTTCCATTCATTGTTAATATAAAAAAAATATATATTGGTTTTGATCATATTCATGCAGTTTTGTGACTGATATGTTTAAATAAGTCTCCTATAGTATCAATCCTGGTCAATTTGAGGTAGGGACTATTGTATTGGAGCCAGTGCATTTAATGAAATAAGTCTTAGAAGTGTCTATGACAAGGATGTAGACAAGAGAAAGACAACTGCAGTTCACACTGATCATGCAGTGTTCAACCTACAAATCTGCTTTACATGATTTATTGTCGGTAAACTCTTTGGGACAAACCTTGTGAACCCTCCAAGAGAAAGACTTATTCAGTTCCCTGTCCAGATTTCATCATTAAGGTGATGAATGCGGGGCTTTGCTGATTGAGATGCTAATTTTGCACTGTCACCATTTGGAATGCCTCTTTGCTCAGAGGGTATGCTTGGGTTAGCATGACTGAAGTAACATCGCCTTGTGTGACCAGGAGAGAGAAAAAAAGCTCTATGTACATAGCCCAGAAGTCCCCCAGGTGTTTTGTGTTAGGCGGAGAAGGTGAGGAGACGTAGAAGAGGAGGAAGTCGGAGGGGGGATGGAGGTCCTGGGCTGCCGGCCCCCCTGACAGGCTGGGTGGGCTGCCTCTTGAGAGGGCGCAGTCTAACCCCCCCCCCCCTCCTCCTCCTCTACCCCCACCCCCAGGCCTCTTCCTCTCTGTGCAGAGCACTGGCAGGGCTGGGGAAACAAGAGAGTGGAGATCAAGGGGGCCCAGGACAGAGGTCAATGCTAGAATGGTTGATCTTAAATGGCAACACCTCAGGAATGTTCTCACGGAATGTATGGGGGCCAGGCTGGGGAGCCCTGCTCCGAAACCAGTGAAGAGTTAATATTGCCCTTCCGGGTGAGAGGTTAAATGTGGAGAGGTCAGCGAGAAGTGCTGGAATGAGCTGCTCAGCCGAGACAATGCTGGACCCTCCATTCATGCTGACAAATCTCTGAAGTCTCTGAAAAGACAGGGAGATAGTGAAGATGAATGGCACTGGGGCTGCTGAATTCACCGGGGGAAGGACGCCAACTGCTGCATGGACTCACTGTACAGACCTGACCACATGTGAGGAGTGGACAGGACAGATACGTCCATGTTGTACAAGTGTGTTCACCACAAAGAGAGAAAACACAAACACCAGCCGCAACAAAACAGAGCCACACCAGCTGAAGTCTCTAACAATTGAAGCATGACTGAAAATAGTCTAGTCATTCATAAAAAAAGGAACTAGGAAAAAAGGTTTAATCCTTAGACTAATATGGTAAATATCATTACAACTTCACAGCCATATTCACATATGGTCTGATTTCAGACAGAAGGAGACTATTCATGAAAATCTTTTTTTTTTTTTTTTTTTAACAAACCAAAACCTTCCAATGGCACCCCAAAGTCATCAAATAAACTCAGCCTATTCATTACACAGGGGTGAGATCAATGGAAGTCATAATCATAAAGGTTTTCAGTGTAGCGCCGTAAATCTGGTTCAGGCAGACGTTTTACATCTACATCACAAGGTAATGTTTTCTCTGGCCGGCTAGTGGAGGAAAGACCCCCTGGTATGTTTTATCCACCTCTGGCAGTCCTCCAAAGCAACGCGACGCAGGTCTCCTCCACAGTCTGGAGAAAGTTTCCCGCTTATTAGGAACTTATGGCTATTATTCACCCCGACACACAGACCGGACGCCTCATGACCAATTTAGCTTCGTCGTACCTTGAGGACTATGTGTGATTGTGTGTCTGTGTGTTTTGAAATGGTGTAGTACAATGAATAGCAGTGTTGCGTGTTTAAGGACCTGTTTCTCAGATGATTTGAGAAGAACACTGTGCTCGGGAACATAAAGCTTAAAACAAACGAATTAAGAAATCTCCTTTGTTGCATAATGTTTTAATACATGTTGTGCAAATAGTCTTATGCAGGGTGTATAAATGAATCACATGAACTGTTTATATTTCAGTGTCTGACTAATGCCTATCTGTGTGTTTTAAATTCTTTCTCTCTTCCTTTCTTTCTTCCTTCTTTTTTTTCCTTCTTTCTCTTTTCATAAAAATATGGGCAAACAGAGCGCATGAGCAGCACGTCCCCTATATCTCTGGCTTCTCCCAGTCTCAACAACGGTTGGAATTTGTGAATGGGCGAGTCTGGTGCCTTCTCCATATCAGTCACCCCCCATTCACAAATATTTACGCAATGACATGTGACCTTAGCAGTACACGGCTCGCCAGGGGCTATTCAGATACATGCAAACGCAATGATGGATGCGTCAGTTGTGCATGTGGAGATGTGCTAATGGACCATGACAACATATAAACAGCTCGCCTCTCTTAACAGCACTTTAATTCCAGGCAGGCAGTGGTTTAAAACATGATTAATGGCCAAGAAGCATATATTGCCATGAGTAAAAGGACTTGTCTTTCTCATACATACATCGTTTTTAAACGCTACTTCCTCCTGAGCACTGCTGAAGCTATAAAGTTAGAGTAGCTTGACCCAGCTAACACGCGAAGATCAGGAAACAAAGGCATCTTTGTGGGCTCTTTCTGACCTAAAGCAACATCAGTACACAGAAGGATGGCATTTTCCACCCCTCTGTCCTCTTCTCTTTTTTTTTTTTATCATATCTCTGAATTTCGGTCTTGTGAGGAAGTGCAACTCCCAAAAGTGTTCAGGGCTTGACAAACTTTGCACGAATCCCGGTCTACAGGGAGGGAATCCTCCTGACGGACGGCTCCTGTGTTCCAAAAGGCCAGATGACACAGTTCTTCTCTTGCAACCACCCCAGCCTGCACGGCCCCTTCTCCTCTCCGAAGGGATCCATAGCCAACAGGAAAGACTTTGTTACACTGTGGCTGAGCAGCGACACATGATAAATCAGAGGTCTGCTTGCATCTGCTCAAAGGCTTTCTGTGCGGAGATCCCCGTGGAGCTGTGTCCTGCAGGTCTCAGTGAAAAGATAAAGCTATTATGGCCCATTGTACTGTATGGGTGAGAAACCCTCCTCGAGGTATGGTTTTTGAAAATGATAAGACTCCTGCTGTAAGAAGGTTTCATCTTCTTTTTGTCATTTTTGAGTGCCACAATTTCCTAACATGAGATATGGGGCAACTTAACACCGGTGGGAGCTGACCAAAAGTGAAGCCCAATACACCTGCTTCAATTCACCTGCTCACAATTAGAGCACAATCCTGTTGGCATGTTCTGATGGAAGCTACAAAGAGTACGATAACAAAAGACAAGATTTATAGGGGGAATCCCAAAAAGGTTAAAAAGAATTTTACTTGATCTCCCCAGTGTATTATTTTGTCACACATCTATATGTGTGTGGATGGATGGGAAACACTATCTGACTGCTGTACTAAAAGGGCAGCTGATATTAACAAGTTTTCAAAGCAGCATGTGATATGGTAATTTTGCTGGTTGTGCAACTACTTTGGAGAAAGAACCTCATTGCTATTCCTCTCTGTTGAAATAACACATTTCCTGTGTTTTAATAGCACATTTATACATGTTTTGTCTAGTTTATTCTTAGTTTTTTGTTGTTACATATAAGCACTGCACAACACTCATGCTTGTATGGTAAACCAACAGTGTGGTACACCATGTGGTCCATTCATTCATTGAATTGTTAGCTTGTAAATACATAGAATGTGATAATTTGACCACATTGATCTAAATTTACGACATAGTACTTTATGGGACTTGGTTTAATTAATTCAGGAATTCAGGAGAGATTTTCACAGAAAAAATAAATAAGTATATAAAGGAAAAACAAAACAAACAAACCAACAAACACCTAACTTCACACTATACTGCAGTTTTGAAACCAACTGACATGCATGATTTCAAAACGATTCCTTGTGCAATGCCATACAGCATTCGTTTGGTAAGTAAGGCATGGACTACGGCTGAACTCTGTGCTTTTGACTGAAAGGAAACGGAGGCACGAGTTGCAGGCGGAGAACAAAGGCTGAGGGGGAGGCGGTGCTCCTGTAGGGGGCGCATGCGTGCCTCCCTGGGCGCACGCCTCTGGCTGCAGCGTGTGAGGAGGGGCCAGGCCAGGCAGGCGGGCGTGCGCTACCTTTAGGTGGCCGCGGCGCTCTGCCGGCCGGTTGCTGGGCAGGCTGCAGCGTGGGCTGATCTGGCAGAGCATATGGGGGGGTTATTCAGACTGGGAAGGAGGGATTGTCTTCCTGGATCAGATTGCAGGCAATGAGGGTATTTCCCCTAACTCTTCCCCTGTGTTCTCTCCACCAAAAAAACATGGAGACTGTGTGGTACGGGACTGGAGGACTCTTTATGTTAATCAACCGCAGATTTGACCACATTGTGAATTCATACAAACATTGAAAACATAGATTTGTTTGGATCCACAGGCAGAGTGTGCAGATACAGCTGAATGTTTTATTCTGAATGTGATTGGCAGTGTGCACATGGAAAAAACATTTTATTTATTATGATTACAGTGTGTCAATCATATATATATATATATATATATATATATATATATACTGTATATATATATGATTGAATTTGTATATATGTTACTCAGTTTGACAAGCAGCCATCTATATGACGTCTTGTAAGTTTGTAAAAGCGTTTCTGTCTTTGAGTGTTTGCACATAAGTGCAAAAAGTGTGTGTGTCTCTCTGTGTGGTTTCTGTGTATTGTGTCTGTTGTTGTTGTTTTGTGTGTGTGTGTGTATGTGTGTGCGCGCATTTGCGCGTGTGTGTGCGTGTGTGTGCTGAGAATTGGTGAAAGGGAGAGAAGAAAGAGAGAGAGAGCGAGAGAGAGAGAGAGAGAGAGAGAGAGAGAGAGAGAAAGAAAGGAGCGAGCCCTTGTCTGTCTCATGTCCTCCTCACCCCTTGGCTGCCTGTTGCCCTGGGTTGTCTTGGAATGGTAATCTACAACAAAGCTCCCGCAGGCCCACACACCAGGCAGAGTGCTGCTTTTAATATGCACATTACAAAGCACTTCACTTATACCTTGTGCAAGCTCTTAGAGAGAGTGTTCTTCTGTCACACACACACTAACTTATGGGACTGCTTTCTGGATGTATAGATTTTTTCAGCTTTTGACTTTTTGTCTCTATTTTGTGACTTTTTTTGTGTTCTCAAAAGAACATACTAGCATCAATATGGCAATAAGGCTTTCAATTAATTGCAGACCTAACAACCTTCTATGAGAGTATTAGTCTTACATTCTACATGCATTTCCCCAAATGTTCCTTTGTTTCATGGCGACAAGTGAAATTGGCCAAAGTTGCCTCAGACATCCCAAACTCTAAACCTGCCCCTCGCCACCGATAGCCGCTCTCACCCATGTGACCGTCCTGTTCTGCTGGTCTCGCCGACGTTGAGTTCTCAAACAACGGCCCCCTGTTCCCCACTCCTCTCCGCGTCGCTGATATCTCCCCATCAGACCCCGCTGATGAGATGGCTCCGTGCGGAGCGGAGCAGAGCGTGCTCGGGCAGCTCCTGCAGGCCCAGGTCAGGGGTTCCGTGTGACTCCCTCCATCAGCTCGTCTCCCTGCGCCCGTTTATTTTGTCTCCACCCCCATCGGTCCCATGCGCGTCTCCTGCCTGCACTGCTCTGGAGCATGGTGGTGGCTGCTGAAGGGGCCATTGCATAAGACGGCCAGACAGCGGGGGGAAAAAGAGAGTGCGGGGGCAGGGAATTCCAACTGAACTGAGGTCAACCTGTGGGGTTCTAATGTATGAAAGGCCCCATTTTCAAGGAAGTCATTTTCATCGTTTCCAGATTCTGCAGGGCCAGAAATGAGCCGGCGCGGAGGCACAGGAGCTGGACTGGAGAGATGCTTGGGTTTTGGGCTATATGGTAGACCGGGATCTCCAGGTCCTGAACCACTCATCACACACAGAAAACTAGTGGATGGAACTCCAGGATGGGTATTTGTTTTTTTTTACTTTGTATAGTGAGCCATCACTTATGCAAATAAGGCATGTGATATATGTGCTGTATATTGCAAATTGTGACTTGTCAAGTGTGGTTTGAATGTGCTCGATGGAGCATTTGCTGTTCAGTTACAAACACTTACTGTGCGGTTAGCATTAGCCTACCTTGCAGGCTAGCGTGAGAAGTACATTTTATTCAAGTTGCATGAGGTATGTGTCATCAAACAGACACAAACAGCAGATTCACCACATACAAATGAGCACTGATCTAATGATATCATAAACAATAGCAGCTTGCATACTTAGCATATTTTTGCTTAGCAAGGTTACTGCTGTTCAACAAAAGCTTTTAGGTTGCTTAGGATTGTAAGTGCTGATAGATTTTTGATATCACCCTCATCTATCTCTACATCAAACAGGACTTCCAGGCTTATCCTCAATCAGAAAGCAGTTTCATGTGAGCGCGCCCTTTGACAAGAAAAGGCCATTAGCTACTTCCCAGGCACCAACAAAAACAACTTTTCTGTTTTCATGACAAAAGGAAATGTAAACATTCCCCCTTTGCTGCACTAGCTCGCAGGCAAACATGACAACAAGTCTGGAGCTGTCTGTAAGCCTTTCAGAGCGCCATGAGATAAACATTTCGATGTGTGCCGGGCTCAGCTGCTCAGGAGGCCTTGCCTTTCATATCCCCGGCCTTCGCCATATTCCAAACCAGTCTATACTCATTTAATCCACAAATCCCACGGCAAACAAGTCAATATCCAATAGAAATGAAACAGGAAACGCTCCCACCAGTCCCTGTTTTTCATAAACAACCTCATGCATTTTGACCCAAAACCAACAGTATGTTAAGTAAGTATTTATAAGGCGGCGTTGATTAGAGCTTATTACACACTGATCACACGAGTCTAACATTCTCTCAATCATCATTAGACGTTGAAAAGCTTGTCTCAAAGACACATGCCACAGCCACATTTCCAGATAATGGGAAGTTCAAGACAGGTTATGCAAGACAGGTAGTTTCACCGCCTCAGTGTACCAGTCGAGGCACGTCTTTACTTTGCATGTTTATTTTGCATGAAGAAAATTTGAATTTCGAGTGTCGCCATGAAAACGTTGTAGTCTTGCGTTTATGTAAGACATTACTCTGCAGAGGCCCCACTTCACCCTCATATCCGTCAGAAGAGGATGAGCCATCAGAATGGCGAGAGGCGAGCAGAGCGCTCCAGACTGGTGGGCATGTTACTTTAGTGGATTCCGAGGTCAGACGGCACACAGAGCGCTGGCTTTGAGCAGAGCCTAAGCAGACCAGTCCTTGTAACAGAGGCCCACATTCCACCATTTGCTGGACTCCTTTTTTGATTGCGAGCCAGCACATGGGGTTTAAGTGAACAGTCCACTGAAATGACACACACACACACACACACACACACACACACACACATACACACACACACACACACACACCAGACCATCAAAGTAAATGCCTCGTGCTGCCCCTTGATTGGATTTGATTTCCCCAGAGCCACAGGCAGAGCTCAGAGTTCTACAGACATTTGCTACAGAAAAAAAAGTAAGGTAATCTACCAGTTCTTCTGTATCAACAGAGCCACTCAGCTGTGTGATCACATGCTATAATATTTCCATGACAGATTACCACCAAAAAACTACAAAAGTGTCTTTCTTCCTGTAATGTGGCGCAATGAGATCATTGCGTTGAGGTCTGGAGACAGGGTTTTGTCTTAATCCACTCAAAGAATTCCAATCATCAGGCGAGAGAGAACCTGGCAAACTGGTGAGCTGCCTAGAAGGTCTCCAGATGCTGGTGAGCTGAGCTCAGTGGGCTGCGCCGTGCAAAGCCGGTCGCGAGGGAAGAGTTAATCGAGCCAGCGGAGAGCCTCCACATGCCTCCTGATGATTTATGTCCCACAACAGCAGTTGGACATTTCCTGAGTGTCTATATGATCTGCCCTGCTAGAGACAGTGTACTGAGCATGTGAGAAATAATTCTTTGGAGTTCATTGAAGCAAAGGGTGTAGCCCCCCTCCACCCTTGCAACGCTCGTCGTGGAAAGGAAACATGGTGGAACTGAACCTTGCCGTCAGTGTATTTACACGTACAACAGCCCAATACTTCAGTCAGATTTCAGTTTATAATTCAGATGACTCACATTGAGGTTTGAAACTTGTATGCAAATCAGTCCTGTGGTGCTGAGAGACTAATTGCTGACTTGAGTTTAGAGAATTTTGTGTTTGACATAGGTCTTCTTAATCTTGCATGCCAAAACCAAAAGTTTATTTTGGTTCTTAGCTGAAATGACAAAGGGAAACCTGTTAGAAGGATTGTGCATCCTTGTGGCATTTTTTGTGACACTTGTGGGTGTAGAATGTTCCTCATTCTTCTTTATTTTATGAGAACAAGACGTGTTTCTATTTACTCTTCGAATGAGTGATATGTGACTTCCTCTCTTACCACAGCGGAAGACTCATTCATGTTACACCAGTCATACATGTTAGCCACACAGTAAGCCAAAATGGTAAGCTACTGCCTTCACACGAAATGGGCACTCAGTACACCGTGTTGCTTTAAGGTGCATGCTAATGCACACAGTGTTTGTGCAAACACCCCAATGTAGGTGTTATAATCTATACATTTGCTTCTTTCAGTTGGTGGTGTTGTTCACAGCACTTCTCTGCTGGAGCAGCGGACACGTCACAACTGACAAACGGTGGACCCAGGTTTGATTCCCGCCATTGCGAGTCCGTGTCACTTTGGATAAAAGTCTCTGCTAAATATGAGTCAACTAAACTACACTAAGCTACTGTATAACTGATCTAAAATGCTCCCCACACCCGTAAGCGACTGAATTCTGTCATTCAGTATTTGCGTTGTACTGTATGTGCAGCAGCGAAGTTGGAGGTGTAGACTGTTGGAGTGATTCGATCAGATTTAATGTATAGACAGCTTCATTCTTTGTAAAGTAGCCTGACTCACAGAAGTCTCTCAAACTACGCTCATGCACCCTAGAGACAAAACAAGATGGCCACACCAGCGCAAGAAAAAGATGAGTCAGGTATTTGGAAAATTCATCTGAAATGTATTTAAAGACGAAACTCACAGCTCCACATGCCACAAAAGCCAGTGTGATATGACACGATGACATAATGTGTGCATTGACCCAAGCCTTTCTCCGTCCTCAGGCGTATAGGTGTTATGTAGCTATGGCGACAGCTCTGGGAAAATGCACAAGACGGATATTTGTGGCTTTTAAAACACACATTCATCATTTTGGGTGCAGCCTAATGGAAAAATGATAATAATGATAATAATACATTTTATTTATATTGCGCTTTATATCAAATAAATGATCTCAAAGTGCTAAGGATGTATTTGATGTATTTGATGTGAATAGTTATTAAAAGGTTGTTACACTTGTGTTTGTGATGTCTCACCCACAAAGGAAGGAGCGCGGATAATTAACCTCCTTCAGACGTGGATGTCAACGTAAATCTACGACCGGATTTACAGTCCGGTATTGCCATACCATTCTCATAGAAAAGCATTTTATGGCTGAAGTGGGTCAATTAGTGTTCTGAACAATACCCGTGGTATCAATCAACCTGTTATTTACGTCTGAGAGGTGATGGTTGAGACACCTCCCTGTCTAACATGTTCCGTCAGTATTTTGCACCTGTTTGCTGTACAGATTTAAGGTCCCACAGAGTTGCCCCCTGTGCTCTAATGCTCACAGCATAACCTTCTTCAGAACCACGTCCCCATACCTTCCGCCATAAGCAGCCATATTTCTTCTGCCTTTATCTGACCTGTCATCTGTCATCACAGACCAGGAGCGGAGCGATGAGACCTGAACACAGTCAACGCACAGTAGTCATCATCATAGGCATCGTTTGCAGATGATTTGATTTTTACTGCTGATGATAAATGATGTGAGTATGATCGGCCATTGATGAGATTAGACCAGATTGCAAAAATAATGTCATACTTGCGTTTGTGTTATAAAACACATAATAAAACCTGGGGAGTTGATTAATGCCGACAGCACCTTTTAAAAATCCTCCTCAGTGAATGTATACAGAGCAGCCTTATACTAAAGAGTAAGGCCCGAGCTGCAAGCCTCTTCTGTCTGTGTGGTCTGTTTCCATATAACAGATCTTTAAATATACATCGCCACTGAGAGCAGTGGTACATACTTAAATCACTTTTATAGAGATTCTTTAAACAAACATTCTCATTGACATTGCCAAACATGGCTCTGCAACGGGAAATGGAAAGTGTCATACTGTTGATCTGAGACCAGTTGAAATATATTGAGCTATTTCTATCAACCAAATCATCTTTTCATTTGAAGAAGTGAATGAGGTAAAATTATAAGGCGCAATAAATTAAAGATTTAATTTATTTAAACACTATATCACCAAAGTATAATATATAAGATAAAAATCCATACAGAGCTAATTCAATAGAACCCCCAATAAAATAGCCCAGCCCCTTCTGCTTGGGTAATGACATGATATAGATATATTCATAGCATATTCAAATAACAAAAATGCTTTTCTGATGCTGATTTCCATGTTGGATAAGCCGAGGCCTTGTTCAGAGTGAAGGGCTTAAAGGGGGGAAGAAGAACAGAAAGAAAAGTGAATTCCCCTCACAAGCGATCACTCTCTACCACCCATGCCGACAGCTGCCCACTTGGCAAATGCTTTGGCATGTGGGTAATGAGTGAAGGGCACAGAACGAGAGGGAGAGAGAGAAAGACAGAGAGAGAGAGAGAGGGACAGAGCGAGAGGGAGAGCGAGAGGGAGAGAGAGAAAGACAGAGAGAGAGAGAGGGAGACAGAGCGAGAGGGAGAGAGAGAAAGACAGAGAGAGAGAGAGAGAGAGCGAGAGGGAGAGAGAGGGACAGAACAAGAGAGAAAGACAGAGTGAGAGGGAGAGAGAGAGAGAGACAGAGCGAGAGGGAAAGCGAGTGTGGCGTGGCGGCAGGGGGTGGTGGGTGGGTGGGTGGGATGTTGGTGGTGGGGGTTGATGGGGTACATTTGGATCCAGCTGGCTCTTCCTTATCTAACAGGCTGAGCTTTGTACAAACAGACAGCTGCACACTGAAACGTTTGCTAGGGTGTGTGCATGAGGAAAGATTTGTTAGGTCATCCGAGGTGCACTCATGGCATTTCCTCTCAGTGGCAACACAGGCACAGGACTTGTAGTATGATGGACTATTGTCAACCCACCAGGGGCCGGTCAGCACCACTGGGTTAAGGCTGACTTCTGGGCAGGCCAGGGGCCGGTGACGGCACCATTAGGTTAAGGCTGACTTCTGGGCAGGCCAGGGGCTGGTGATGGCACCATTGGGTTAAGGCTGACTTCTGGGCTGACCAGGGGCCGGTGACGGCACCATTGGGTTAAGGCTGACTTCTGGGCTGACCAGGGGCCGGTGACGGCACCATCAGATGAGTAAAGGCTCCACACACTGGTGTTATCTCCTCCACTCACAGTATGAAGGAAACACAGGAACCAATCGCTTATTGGAGCAGTGTCCAACTTCTGGTGTGTGTGTGTGTGGGTGTGGGCCCCCTCTCTGCCAGCCTGGTTGTGTAGGCCTGAGGAATGTGCTGTGTGTGTATAGGTGTGGGTTGTCATGTGTTGGCTACAATGATGTGCGTGGCCCTCGTGTGTGTGTGTGAATGGCACCAGCCCACTTGATTCCCGCTAAAGGAGTCGTGGTGTGAGGAACGATAAGGGAACAATCCACTGGGCCAGCGCTCGACCTGATGACTTCCCATAACACAGCAGTCAGCTCCTGCCTTATGGTGTGGGGAACGAGAAGGGAGCACTCCCCTGGACCAGCACTCCACCTGAGGACTCTCCATAACACAGCAGTCAGCTCCTGCCTCTGCTGGAAGGGGAGTTCTAGTGGAGGAGCTGAGCTCTACTATCTGAGATGCTGCAGATAAAACATCATTGTTTTTTAGTCACTTTCAGGACTGTCTGCCAAGACCATGATGTAACCAATATGTTTACATTTGTTCTTTACATTCGTCTGTTTATGTTTATATATTTCCGTATTGTGGTTGAAGCTGTGAACTTGAAATTCCTTTTTAATGATAAGCAATTTTGAAAATCCTTTCGTCACTGCAATATGTGGCAACACATACCAGTCATTTTTAGTTTATGAAAAAAAAAAATTGATCTACGGTTTGTGAACTTCAACTTGCCAGATGACATTTTTAAAAAGTAAAGTATTTTGTTGTTCATGTGAAATATTTCTTGAATGATTGAATCAGTTTGGCAATTTAATTATATAAATGTGTGCCGAGCATGTGACTGCTGAAGAGAACTGAAGAAAAAGTTCTGCGTTTTACACCGTAAAATCATTTCTATATTGACCTGTGAAGTGAATGGGAGCGAGAGAATGGCCGGCGCACAGCCTCCTTGAAAGGAAAACAACTTTTCAAATGTTCTTTTCTCCTCAGGGATTTAGGGGCTCACACTTTTGGAACAAAAGGGTGCAAGGGGGGGCAAGGCAAATTTCAGATGAAAATGGGAGGAAAAAAGGAGGAGAAGAAGGAAAAAAAGAAGAGAGAGGAGCCGGCAGGCAGGCAGGCCAGCAGGCGGGCAGGCAGGCAGGCGAGCCGGCAGGCCACTGCAGCATGGCCAGGCATCAACAAGTACGTGTGATTGATAGTTTAGATTGGGGCTCGGTGCTCCGCGCGCCACTCTGGGGGGGGCATTCATGGCTACTTCCTGGGGCCTTTGTGTGGCGCGGGGGGCAAGTGACCTGGAATGTTGGCACGGTGCGGCGCTGAATGGGGGCCTTGCCATCTGCTGCAGTAATTCAGCCGCTCTCATGCCAGAGGAGAGCTGCGCGCTTACGTAACGCATTCAGCGCCACACAATGCTCAGAAACAAATAGCACAAGCTGACTTGGTTAAAAAAAAAAAAAAAAAAAGGGGGAGGGATTCCCCCCCCACCCTCAGCCATGGAGGAGCTGCGTCCCCTGACTGCCTGTGTTTGCCCAGAGGGCCCCCAGGTTGACATTAGGGGCCCCCGCTCCTTAACCACAGCAACATCAAACGGGCGCACAGCGCTGCTCTGAGTGGGATGGGGTGATGTCTGGGCTGATTGTGTGGAGGAATTGTTTTTTTCTCCTTCCGTTCCGAACTTGCTTTTTGTGTAAGCGATGATGGATTGAATCCTATCCCTGCTTGCGCTTCATTGTCTGGACTACTGTATTCCTTTTTGTAGCGAATATGCTGCGATCAATGAAGAAGCGCTGAGCGTCCCGTCTTTTGTGCCGCACATGGCTTGTGTTTGGAAGAACCCCTTTTGAAGTTCTAAACATATATTAATCAAACGTGACTCATCCTGTCTTCAACTTGAAAACGTTCCGCCAAGACCTTTGTCCTTTCTAATGTTGGTTTACGGTATTGCAACAGGTGGTTGTTAATTAATTTACAGTGCACTCTGTTTATCACCATTTTGTGGCGTTTCCCTTATGGAGTTCCCAGGCAGTTGGTATGCCAGCATAGTTTATACACAAAGGCAAGTGGCTCCAAAACAGCAGATTAAAAATGCCCACCCCGACATTCCCGCATCAGGCTGTGCCAGTGTGGACTGGGCGCTGCGCTCTGCTCCGTCTGAGGGCACTGCAGGGCTGTGAGGATGCTCTCGAGCCTCTCACCTCGTCAGGGGCAGCGCGCGCCGCGCTACGCTACGCTACGCCACGCCACCCGGAGCTCCGCGGGCGAGGATGCCAGCCAAGACACGTCTGAGCGCGCTCTGCCAGGGGGAGCGCAGGCCTTGCCAGGGCTCGTGCTCACCAGCCACAGCCAAAAGAGCGACGCGGACGCCAGGCCTCTACAGAGGAGGGGCACTCAGGGCTCCCCCACCCTCTCATCACAGGCCACTGCATCCCATTGGGCTGCTCTTGACTGCTGAGACCAGCGGTTGCTCTCTTTTAAAGGCACTGGCTCATGCCAACTGTTGCTTCATCGTTCAGATGAATGTGACACACAGGGCACGGGGCTCTCGTTTCCTCTCTGCGCCGTATTTCACTACTACTGAGCAGCAGCAGCGCTGCTCCCAACAGCAGATGCTTCAGTCAGCTATTACAGCACATCCTCTCCATATAGAGATACATTCAGATCAAGTCATCAATGAAGTTCATAATGAGGTCTAATCTACTGTCTCTAATGGCCTGGTCAGACTATACAATTTTTTTGTCGCTCACGATTGTCGTTTACGTTCTACCATGTCACACTATAAGATTTTAGAACCATGAAAACCTCTCTGCGTCTTGGTCGGGAGAGTGGCCACATACACCGAAAGCATCGGTCGCGTCATACGACTCCCGTCAAATTTCTGACAAGTCAGACTTTTTGTCGGGTTTTTTAGAACATCGTGATCGACAAATCGCAAGTGGTGAAGCATGTCACATTATAAGATTCACTCCGCGTTCGATGTCGTGCCCGACCGTTTGAAATCGGATACGACGCTGTAAACTTGTCAGTCACGACAAATTCGGGCCAAAATCGGGCTGAAATCGTGTAATCTGACCAGGCCATAAGACACTGCTTCATTATTTGTTGACACATGACTGGCAAGAACTGGTGGACTAGTTGGCTGAAGCTCCTCTCCCCAACAGGCTGGGTCTGAATTGCAACAGCAGAATTTCGCTTATCAGTGTGCTCCATGAACATTTGTGTTTGTTAATATTTTGTCTACAAAAGATGATATTTGGTCAAACTTCATCTCCCCCACGTCGACATAGCACATGATTTATGGGAGGCCGGCAATCTGAAAGTCATCAGCGGGCCGCCTCGTCTGGGCTTCTCTGGGAGGCTCTCTGCCGTAATGGTGGCTGGAAACCTGATCCCCCTGCGCTGCTCTTGCTTATTTGACTTTGAATTGGGGTGGGGGGTGTGGGGGGGGGCCGCAGAAATGACCGCTCTGATCTCTGATTTGATTTGAGGCAGATGGACGTGTGACAACGCGGTGAGGACTCCCACATGTGCGGCCTGAACCCTGGCCGCTCGGCAGAGGTCAAAGCCACATGTCTGAGTCGGTGTGGCCCACGGCCGCCTGGATCCCCTCTCGCACACCCCAACCCCCCCCCATCCCCCATCCCCGCCCAGGCCACCAGGGCACTGCAGACTCCTGTTCACCCTCACACCCTCCAAACAATGGCATAGACCTTCAACACAAAACACTCATGAGCATGACACATCTGAGAGAGAAAGAGAGAGAGAGAGAGAGAAAGAGAGAGAGAGAGAGAGAGGGGTAGAGAGAGAGAGAGAGAGGGAGAGGTGTGCCTCAGGTCTGGTGGGGAATCCAGTCTTTTAGGGGATGTCCGAGCAGATGGCTGCTGTGCCTCTCAAGTCCCAATCTTGAGTCACACCTTTGGCAATCACAGTTGAGTCAGCCGAATGCTCTATACAAGTCGCTATCTGTTTGGGGTTCCCTGTGCCAGCTTGTGTTTATTTTGGTGCTGCAAGTTCAACTGCCATGGACATGCAAATGTTAATACCCATATAAAACATTTCTGTTGGATCAAATGTGATAAAATTCTCACAGTGACACTCCAGATTATGCAGGCAACGCATTCGATCCTGCAAGTTCAACCTGTCTGTGGGAGAGAGACTGAATAGGAATGGAAAGCTTCAAAGCATCTGAAGTGAACAGCATAAAGCACTAGTCCCTGGAAGATTAATCTGTATGTGTTTGCACCTACAGGAACTCACCTTATTTGCAAGCAGATCTGTGTGAGGCTGAGTAAATGTGCACGGTAGAGACACTCCCTCCTCTATGTGGGTTACCTGATCCTGTGGTTCTACTGAAGTTCACACGAGCTTGGTCGGTCATACCAAAGTACACCCACGCAAGTCACATCACCTCCCATGCATTCTTTTCCCTCCCATCTACACTGCGTGTGTGTGTGTGTGTGTGTGTGTGTGTGTGTGTGTGCACGAGTGTGCATGTAGATTTTGCTCAATCCAACACAATACCTAGAAATGTAACTTACAAACCAACATGAAAGTGCAGGAAATCTCACAGAAGAAAAAAAATGACAGCAGATGTTCTAGTGGGTTACTTTTTAAACCCCTTTCAGCACGGCCTTTGCTTTCAAAGAGTCCACACACATTTGTTAGTCGGTGAAGACCACATAATTGTTTGTGTGAAGTGGCGCAATGCATTCTTGAGCACACTTCCTAGAATGACAATGGTCGGCGGCAAAGGTGCAGTCGTATTTTGACTTTGTCTGCATTCCAAAAAGGTGTGGGGGTGTGCATCTGTGGAGTCCTGATGATAACTTGAGAAAGCGAAAGAATTTAGCAGAACCCCATTCCTCCTGTGATCAGCTGCACAGATCAGTGTGTGCGACGTGCGTGCGTGTGTGTGTGTGTAGTGTCTAGCTGCATGAGCGCAGTCGACACAGGACTGCATGTACCGCGCTGATGAGGCCATTCATCACTGCACAGATAATTAGCTGCATTCCACCGAGTTAAAGTTTGAATAAGCGGCAACCACGCCTTTCACTGTAGTCATTGATAAACCCTTTCAATTTCGCCGCTACACTTTGTGTCGAGTTGTTTTATTGCAGGAAACGGCGGGCCATATACCGCATGCTCTTTACTCAGTTGGGTTGACATGGCACCATCAAATGAACATTTATCTTGTGAGCGATTAAGGTCACATGGAACACGAGACCAGGTGACGGACAGGTAAAACACTCAGCCCAGAGTCCCGGCCTTGCAGTGCAACGTTCTCCTCTGGAGCTGTGGGTGGATAGTTTCCGCCTCGACTTCTGCTGACTTGTTGGGTGATGTTACGCCGTTTGAAACAAAGAAAGGCCAAGATGTGGAGCTGGTGACTCAGAGTATAGCCTGAAACTAGGTTAAGCCCTTTTTTCAAATGGCATTCACAAACTTTAAAAGCTCCAGAGCATTGACAAGGGTGGGGCTAAATGCCATAGGGTCGCGCTGCTGAAAGCTGCTTCAGATGTGTCTGAACCGTCTCAGTAAGCACAGCTGGCACATCTCCATCTGCAGAGGATGTTTGAGATGCCGAGCGATGTGTTGAGATTGCAGTGGAGAGTGCTAGTCAATCAGAGAGCCACTGGCATTGGAACTGTCAGATTCAAAACCAGGAGCAAAAGAATCCTTCCTCCCCTTGGGCCTGGCCGACTCTCTCTCTTTCCTGTGGAGGAGTGGAGTGACAGTATACTGACATGTTGAAGTAATTTGTTGAGTACCGCAGCTTTTTAACTGGTGACTCAGTTCAGAACCAGTTCTCACCTGCACCGGGGAACTCTTCAATGGAAGCTAGTCCCTGCAAGGAACTCCTACGCTTTGCATGCTATCGTGTTGAACAAAAGCAAAAATTGCTGCTAAAAGTCTATAATTCATTCCTGGGGGACCTTGTAAATTCCTTACATGCTCCTTTATATGTATTCCAACAATGCTCTCATTTTCACATTGGATCCTAATTAGGTCCAGGATAACATGAGGAACTGTGACTCTCTACTGGAGTCTAGGAGAGGCCTTCTAAGAAGAAAGGTTCACAAGGTGCAACTTCTGCACAAATTAGCACAGGAGCTTGGCAGGTTTATGGAGCTAAGCTTTCCCAGGTACGGTCAGGTTGGCAGCCCTGCACTTTTTGATGTCGGTTAATAATCTATTGGAACACAAGGGCAGCGTTTTAACTCTTAAGAGCATGCAGGTGTGAAAGATTATTGCATCGTTGCAACGATTTCTTTATGGTGAGGGGTGCTGGACTGAACAGAGTTTGGGTTGAGGTGACTAAAAGCATATAATAATTGATGAATTGTTCTTTCCTTTTGTGTGGTTTTTTTTTCACTCTTTGTCGATTCCTTGTCTCTGATACACTGTAAAAAACAACCTATAGAATTTACTCAATTTATCGCGGGCGAGGATTTGCATCTGCTTTGGTTGGGTAAATGTCATCTATTATTTTGAGTAAAGACTACCTACATTCAACAGTTCTGAAATACTTAAATAAATTAGGTACAATAAATTAGGTACAATTTGCCCAAGATTTTTTCAATAAAGTTACTCAAAATAATAGAGTAATATTAACTCTAGATTGTTAGGCATTATTAACCTACTTAATAATTACTAGTAATAATTATCTAATATGACTAATTAATTATGAGCCTACCTATTCAGGGAAGGTTAAGTTTATTGAGTTATTTTCAGACACAGCAGACTGTATTGAGAAAGTTAACTTGTTTAATCAATCAAATGATGGAGAATATACAAAAAGGATCATAAAACATATTCACAATATATTCAAAGAGTTTGCTCAAACAAAAAGTATACTCATACAACTCTGCTTTGTGCTTTATGTGTCTGTGTGCACCTGATCACTTCACAACTGGTTTTCTGAAACATAGCCTAACATAATAATAGGCTAAATAACAAAACATTCAGAAGAGTGTACAGTTCAGTGCTTCTGCTGTGTGTGTGTATCCAACAGACGTGTCCAACACCTGCAATGGATAGGACAGACAGGCAATGATTGTTATGTTTGCATGATTCACAACAGAATGTGTGGTTTTGTTAAACTGATGATAGAAAGTTAGCTAGTTAGCTAGTTAGCAACCTAATGAAGCTACCATCGAATATATTAGCTTCCAGTGAAGTTTGTCATCAAAATTGGGAAATTGAGAGTGAATTAAGTTGTTAGCATACACTGGACAGTTAAGTAAACACAAGTCCTTCAAATCCTTGTGTTCAGAAACAAGCAGAACTACATTTGAATGTTAAACGAATATATAAAGTGTAACAGCTAGCGAGTTCGCCCATTGACTTTCAATGTGTGATGTTAGCATGCTAGCTTTCACCCACAGAGGGGGCGAATTTCTGAACCTTCTAACGAACGACCGGCCAAACTTTCTGGTTCAAGCATGCATGCACGTTACCCCGACTACAACTCTGGTAGATTATAACCATTTAAAACGTTAACGTTAACATTCCCTATGATGATACACAGCAAAGCAACGTGACAAACAGGAATCAGAGCTTACCTTGAATTCAGCAGCTCCACCATAGCAGACAATCAACTGAGCACGTCCCTCTAACCGCCAAGTGTAGAGCAAGAGTCTTTGGGTATATTTTATGATCGTTTTTTAGGTAGAATTTGTTACTGTTAAAAAATAGGTAATGTAGGTAGAATTTACCCTTTATTATACATTTCAGTTGCTGATCAATATACGTAAGTAAATTTTAACTCATTCATGGGAATTATAATTACCACCCTCCCTTAGGTAGAATTTGTTACTGCTAAAAAATAGGTAATGTAGGTAGAATTTACCCTTTATTATAGATTTCAGTTGCTGATCAATATACGTAGGTAAATTTTAACCCATTCGTAGGGATTATAATTACCACCCTCTAAAATCCTTTTTTACAGTGTAGATTTCGTCATGGAAACGGAGGTATCAAATGAGCTGTCTGGTTTATCTAGAGACAGTAGGAAATAAACAGAATTCTCTTTCCTGATCTTTCAATATCCAATAGCCTATCATGATCTATTGCCTTTGTGCAGCAATCAGGTTTATAAAAGTCAATAAACTGGTCTGGGGTCAAACATAATAGCTGTGGTAATGGTTCACATATGTACGCAGTCTCCACTTCTGACTTTTGCTTGAGCCAAAACTGGTGATGAAGAACGTTTCGCCCTCTAAAATAGCTCATGATAGAGCTGTGTTTAAAAGCTGCTGTTTCCTTCTGTAACATCGGTGCTTTTAAGTGATTAACCCATTTGAAACATATGACATCAAAACCAGTTAAATGTGCAGACCAACAAATGACGTTCCCTTTTCCATTGCCTTTAAACAAAACTTCATTGTTCTGCCTCTCATTTAAGAGCTTCTCTTCAAAAAATATACTATTTGTGAATGATGCAGTTGTATTTCAGAAGCTTCTCACTGCCTATTAGGCATACCAAGACATTCAATTCATTTTTTCCTATAACATACATTTAAAGCACTCACTGATTATTTACGGATAGCTAAATATAATGCATGATTGTAAGAATTTTGGGGAAAGAATAACTCAAAACAGTTTTAAAGCAAATAAATCAAACTTTAGGAAGAGCTTTTCCCAAAGCACATACAGTATATTGATATGTGTTCTCAAGTGTTGCACCACAAACAGACTTCATCATTATGAGAACCATGTAGTGAGATGAGAACCATGCCATGGTGATATCAATGTCTGCTTCCTTACCAAACGTTTGTATAATCATTCAACTGCTAAGAAACCGGGGAACATAGGACCTGGGGAACATAGGGATGACCCCCATTAGGGAACATGCACATGGTGTACAATTAGCGAAATTATTTTGCCTTAGAATTAAAGGTAACCGGTGTAGGAATTTCTCCCATCTAACTGTGAAATTGTATTTTGCATTCAAAGTGCTCTCTAGTGCCTCGCATTTTCAAATGCGTATTGCAACTACTGTACGGTAGCCGTTATGCATCAAGAAGCTGACAACTTGTATTCCATGAGATGACAACATGTCTTTCACCGAGTTTAAGTGTAAGTTCAAAGAAATTACAAACTGCATTGAATCATTAGGTGCTGTGTCCACCAAACGCGTTTTTTACAGCCGAGCGCCGTAATTACTCCTCGAGCAAGACAGTGCATTTTGTTGCCATATTTTATGTTGGCTTTTATTTGTAGCCTGCCATTACAAGCCTCTGTCGTAGCTAGGGCCCAAGATGTAACACCATTTCGTAACACTTGGGGGGCACTTCGACTCGGCATAGTAATATCATCACTCTTGCACTTTCAATTTCACTTTGGAGTTAGGATATTACTGCGCTGAGTCTAAGTGTTCCCAAGTGTTATTCCACCACACAATATAGTTATCCCTCTTACCTGCTTAGAAATGCACCACGTTTTATTTGTCTCACCATACTTGGTCATGTGACTACTCGAGTAACTGTATATTAATACAGGGAAAACATGGAGGTGTTGGTCGCTTCTAACTGTTTGGATCCTAATGAATAAACCGGGCTAGCTAAGTGCTATCAAAGTAGTGCCGCGCGCCAGAGCTAGTGGGTGCATACATTGAAACGTGAGAGGTATGTATCAACTCGTCTTAGTTAAGGGAATTACCTAGTTTAACATGAATAAACGGTTAAGTGTTCCTTTAAAGGGAAACTATGCAGGTTTGGCGATTTCATCGACAGTTTCGCTTTAGCTTTTTGTTTTCGCTCGTTTTATGCTTGTAGATTTCTCTGCAGAGAAAGTCAGTCTGCCTTTTCATGAGCATAAATCGTGAGGCTGGAGACTTTCTGTTAGTCCGTTGCGGTGGCACAACCACGCTAGGGGGAAGCGAGACAGCCGTCATTCAACCCGTAATAAGTCAAATAACCATTCCTATGACCCCGAAGCTGATTAGTTAAGGCAAATTAAGCTAAAAAAAACCTTGCATAGTTCACCTTTAAACAGGAATTCAATTTCAGTTAGTTTGAGGCGTTTTCTTCAGTACAGCTTTTCACAGCAGCAGCTAATGTAGCAGGCAGCGCTACACTGGGGACACTCTGGGGTGAGCTCCCATGTACATGTCCCCAGTGTGTAGCACTGTTAGCTGCTGGCTAGCAACTCGAGCTGGGTAAAACCGTTTTTTTTTCTCGTACCGACAGTAGTCCGTGACCTAGAGAAAAAGAGATCTGAAAACTCACCTGCTTTCTCCTTTACTAATGATTAATGATTATTAATGATTCTACCACATAGAAGGCAAGCACGACTGGTGCCTGATTAATTGTTGATGTAGCTATTGCAAAAACAAAACTAGTTGTAAAACAGCTGCCTCCATTAGGCTACTGCTGGCACATGCTACTTGATCTAAAGCCTTTTGTGAGTATCCGGTCCAAAGGTAATTGTTATCTGGGTTATGCAATAGTCTACAGAATTTCAGATGGTAGGCAATTGTAGCATTTTCTCTTGTGCACCAGTGACCCTTTGCTATTGCTATAGGATAAAACAACTTAGCATTTTGAAAAAAACCTTACAGCTTATATGAGACAATAAAGCACTTAAAAAGTGTGTGTGTGTGTGTGTGTGTGTGTGTCAAGCGAATGAAGTGACAAATCAAATAAAATCTTCTTTCAATATAGACCAAATCCCTGGGAAGTTGAAAGTTCAAACTCATGACAGGATGTTCCACTGAACTGGTGCTGATAAAAGCTATTCAGTGAGTTCTTTAGAACTAAATTCCAATGAGTAACACTAACCCTGTGAAGGGTGGACCCATATAGACACTTTGATAGTGTTAACCACAATATTTATTTTAAGTATGCCGATTTTGCCCTGTAGGTATACTGTATGTAGGCTACTAGGTATCTAGTGGATAACATCGGTTGCATAATCCTGTGAAAGTGCAACCAATAATGCGGTAACACTTTATTTTAATGTGTCGCTATTATAGTGTACCTACCTAATTAGGTACAGTGGTAGCCTGTGTAACAATATGTACTATCAGGTACTATCATTGTACTTGCATTATGTATTTGTGGGTGCCTACATAGTTGTTACAAACCATTCTTAGCTCCAGTCAGCTCAGTAACTGGTACACTTAACAGGTTTATTCCACTGTATCAAAGAGTAACAAAGGTGTAGCAGTGCAGCTGTTACATGTACACTGAGGACAATGAGGCCTTGACTGGAGCTAAGAATGGTTTGTATATTAAATCTATCA
The DNA here is from genome assembly GCF_963854185.1 of Sardina pilchardus. Taxonomy (NCBI): domain Eukaryota; kingdom Metazoa; phylum Chordata; class Actinopteri; order Clupeiformes; family Clupeidae; genus Sardina; species Sardina pilchardus. Next base: position 19,436,773 of record NC_085003.1, read on the forward strand.
TGACCAGATTTACCCCATCCAGCAGGTCTCAGGTCAGCCCTTTGCCTCTGATGAAAAATGTTGTCAAATTGGCTAAGTTTTGTAAAAGCACTCAGTATTACAATGTAACAACTATATTATGTAGGTACCAACAAATACATAATGCAAGTACAATGTTAGTACATGCTAGTACATGTAACACAGGTTATACCACTGTACCTAATTAGGTAGGTACACTGTAACGGGGACACATTAAAATAAAGTGTTACCATCAAAACATTACGATATAGTGATTTTATAGTATAGTATGGAAACAGTATACTGTGTCAATGGTGTATGTGTAACAGTAAATGATGATCTTTTGGTCTCTCACGTTCAACAGTTTGTACTGAGACACAGTTTGGACAGTTAGAGCACTAGGTAGTCTGTGCATAACATCTGCAATTGTCCAGACTGGTGAGGATGTGGTTTGGTTTCAAGAACATCCTCATTCTATAGGCCTGGCGTAGCGAGGCAGAATCGGAAGGAGAAGGCCACACACGCCACTGAGTCAGCCCCACCACCCGCCAACCTCCACCCATTGCACACACACAAACTGGTTGTGAAAGAGGCTGTTGTGTGTGTGTGTGTGTGTGTGTGACTTGGTGGTGGTGGTGGGGGCCATTGCATGGTTTGACAGACTGTCAACAAGATGTTGTTCTTAAGCCCATACAGCCTGAGCTGCAAGCATCTCCCCAGTTGAACAGGAAAACCATCTTTTCCTGCACCCCCAACCTTTTTTTTCACGGAAGGTGAGTGATCTTGCATGCGCTTGAAAGCACTAGACACTACTTTCATTCACTAACAGTGGAATTTTTGAAAGTCCTGTTTTCAAACGTTTTCAAAAGCTGCACTAGAGGTCATTGAGTATGTGAGTATATTTAGATGGAGATAAGCATCATAAGTGTTTTATCTGCCAGTTCTAGAGGAAGAAGAAGTAGAATGAGAGACAGCCGGTGACCTGGGACTACACATTACCCAGCAGAGAGAAATTAGTGTGAAATCATGAGAGGAAATGCACACATCAATTGTGCCTCTATTTTGGCCCCTGGATCTGTAGCAGGCAGCGTTTAATGAAAGGCCACCATTGTTGGAAATGGCAAGCTGATACTTCAAAACAGATGAAATCATGTTCTGTGTGAACAGGAAACAGAATTCTAACCTCTGACCCGCCGTGTAATGAACTCCTAACATGTGTGCCAAAGGGCTGCATGCCTTCCACGTCTGACTGCAGCACGGGGAGGGGATCCACACTCCTGGCCATTACTGAGGGCTAAAATGCCAAGTCATACGTCTGCAGGGAGACATGGCCTGTCAGAGCGTTCTACGAAAGTGACTTTGAGGGGGTCTCCCCAGGATAATGCTCACACGTATCGATTGTCTCTCAATTTAGACAGAGTAAAACGGCAACTAGCATTTTTGCACCCCTTGAGAAAGCGCTGAGTTCCACCGATTACGACATCATGACCTCTCTGGCGTCGGCAGCATGCTCCTGTAATGCCTTCCTCATAAGTGGGGCAAAGTGAACTGCATGTCCCCACTTTCCCTCCAGCTCCCGAAAAATGTCATCAAGGCCACGACTCCCATAAGATGAGGCAGCCAGGGCAGAAAAATCCCCCTTCTTCTGTTTATCCTAACAGAGTGTAATGTAAAAACAGAAAAGCCACGTCTTCCTTTTGTGGAAGTGTCTGTTCAGATGGGCCTTGCACACGCAGGGGAAGGCAGTTTATATTTAGCCTGCACTTTGTCTGTTAACTCCGTGGTGACTGCGGAAGGAAGAGGCTTCTGCGCAGCAAACAGGGGAGCCATGACAATGTGCACCGACCAGACGGATCACTCAGAGCCCTGGTGCAGGGGGTCTTCTCCCGCCATTTCTCCCAAGATTTGCATCACCTAAATCCTCTATTTTGCATTGCCAGGTTGGTTGAAACCTGCCTGCTGCTGTTTGTGTTCACAACCTTGAGATCGTATCCTCTTCACAGTTTTGATAAGCCACTGAAAGAATGTCTGACTGAGGAAAAGTACCACAGCTGCCTTGGAGTGAGTGTTCACACCATGAGAGATTGTTTCCCCAAGTGTGTGTTGGAAAAATATGTATGAGAACTGTGTGGAAGGTATCAGCATTAGTGCAATTCAAAACTAAACTGAGCCATTTAACACTCATTTTACATTTGCATATTTTCCACTTAGTTGTCTGTTTCTTTATTACGTGGCCGTACATTCTAAACAAACTTGTGTTAAATGTCTCATACAGGAACAGCGCATCTGTCATGGTGACTAAAGCTGAAGTAAATTATATTAAAATAAAAATATTATTTTTCCTTTTCTCACAAGTCCTCCATTTGAGCGTTTCGTAGCCCTTCAGTGCAGTTTTTCTGAGTATTGTGTCTCACCCTTTGTGGTTGTAACCTGAAAACGTGTCATGTGCTGTAAAAGCGGGGGGAAATTCCGGCGCCATCTTTTGCAAGAGCCCCTTGCAGACTCCCACAGCCATCAAGAACCCATGTGTTTAAGGGTTAACGCTGTGAGCAGCTGCAGCGTGGTGTGGGCCTTCTGCTGTTCTGCACACACTGAGAGAAGGGGCTCAGTCATTGGACTGAGTGGTTAAAAAAGGCCCCTTCCCTTCCACCTCAGCCTTCTCAGCCCATAATAATCTCAATGGAACAAGGCCATTCTGCCTGTGGCCCATTACAGATGCACGTTTCTATGAAGCCACCCAACAATGCATGCCTGCACATGAAAGTGATGCCTGGTCCTTAAAGAACCGGGGTGCAGCCTGCCCAAAGGGTCCGCACTTGAACCGCGGCCATTCACTGGAGGCCCTCCTTTTATCTGTCCGCACACTGAGCAAGCTGCTCGGAGCCTTAATTCTCCTGACCCCTCAGTGCAGTCGGATATTGTGCCATAATCCCTTTTTTCACTTGTTCTCATTTACGGGTTTGACTTTTTTTCTCTTCTCCCAGTTTCCCCTTTTTACGTTCCCCCTTTTCTGTTCTCTCTCCCCCCCATTATGCCAGATTCTTCAGTACGTTCCCTGTCTTCCTCTCACTCTCTCTCTCTCTCTCTTTCTCTCTCTCTCTCTCTCCCTCTCTCTCTCTCTCTCTCTCTCTCTGCCTCCAGGACCCAGCATTCCTCGGACCTTCCTTCCCCAGGCTGCCGGACACAATGTGTTCCCAGTGTTTGGGGATTATCTATTGAGAAGACTGTGGCGACTTTGCCTCATAGCTCGGTGGAAGGGGACCAGGGCCCTCTAAAAGGGACATGAATTGTGTGAAAAGGGGAATTCAAGAATGCTCTGAGGTGGAGGGACATGCGGGGACCAGGGTGAAAGAGAACAAGGAAAAGAAAGCGCCAGAGAAAGTAGGATGGATGCAGACACTGGGGCTGGTGGTCATACTGATGTGTTAGCAGTCTAACTCGCGTATGTCCAAAATGGCTTCTGTCCTACTTGGACTATGAATGACAACGGCATGGGAATTCTGTATGAAATTACAAGGGTTTACTGGAGTTCTAATTCTATGCTCTCTCACATGATTGATTTACTATGATATATAATGTTTCAAAAACTTAATTTGAAGAAAATCCAGTGGCTCTTGTGCTCTTAAACTAATGATGATTTGTACTTACATCATTACGTTGTATAATATTTATTCCAGGCTGACATGGCGATCCATGTACATGTTGGCCTCTATCATTTTTGAGAAAGCAAGCGTAAATTGGAGGAAGTATTTGTTCTATTTCCTTCACCCCAGCCTGCTACGGCGGAACTGAAAGCACTTATGGAGGTGTCCGTGCAACCTCGATAGCTTTCTTCCTGGTTAGCGACATTAAGTGAATATGGACCATGGTGTATCTGGGTTAAATGATGTTTCTGACGAATTTCATTGTAGAGGTTGTCAATGTCACTCAACACCTAATAATATCGGCTTTCACTCCTGGCTGCTAGCTAAGTTGGCAGTGTAACATCATTAGCCGTGGTTGCCAAGGCTAGCAGATACCCTTAGCCTACTGCATTGAGATTAATCCCTAATTTTGGGGCTCCTCATTAAGAGTGCAAAGCAGACACCTTAATGGATTATGCCAGCTCCCCTGTAGACCCCATTAGCTGACACGTGGAGGGCTGGATTCAATTGTAAACACCTGAAACGAGGGGTGTGGCCACCGAGGCCTCAGGGCTGCTAGTGGAGTGTTAAGAGGGGACCAGAAAGACTGTTCTGACTGCATATGCAGAACCCCCCCCCCCCCCTAATCATCATTTTACATCATTGAAAGCAGGAAGTCCTATTCATGGGTTTCATTGAAATCCGTACTTCTCCCATCTCAAGGCAAACTGAGGAAATGATGCACGACCATTCAAAAACATGACTGGTTTTCTAAAGATACAAAGCTTAATGCTAATCGGTGAAGTGTCCCTTTAAGCTGCTCTGTTCCACTGAGTTTGTTGTGTATGTACAGTATTAGCTTTAGCAGCTCACCTAGAGGTTGGAGGTGTTTCACTTGGATCCCTCCAGCTCCGAGTCCCTCTTGTTGCACATTAAGTGGATGTCCTTTAAAACGTGTCTGGCTCAACAGCTGTCCTATATTGGGTGGTGGAAGTAATGCTACAATCCATTGCAAGTCGGAAGTTGATAATTCTGTGTCGAGTTTCCCAACTTCCAATCTACATGTGTTCCTGTGCATCTATTTAGGAAAGCATAAATGCCCGCAATAAACTAATGTCAATGTCTGTTTGACTAGCTTCAGGTAGATAGGTAGCTAAACAGAGATGGGAGGAGTTGGCTAGTCGGCTATGCATGCTTGCAGATCAACTACATGGAAATGGAAATGTCACTACTAAGTTGTAGCACGTTTCATAGCACCAACGCAAATAAAAGTAAAGCTCGACAAGCATCTAATTCTGCGTAAATTTCAATGTGTGTGCCGCCAAATGCTATGACGTCAATTCAACCAACTCAAGATGGATCTTACCAGAGTTCCCGAATTAGAGTTCCATTCTATGGCACTTTTCCGGTTTGGAGGTTGTTTTTTTTTTTCTCAAGTTCTGGGTACAATGGAACTTAGCATAATTACCCATACAAATCCACAAGACCAGGCAGTCTTCCACTAAGTCTTCGAACCACGGTTACATACGTAACCAGCGCTTTGCTATGTATTTGGGATGTATGGCTGAATAGTATTTTTGTTTTATTCAACATAAACAATGTATAGAACATGAATAACAAAGGATATTTGAACCATCAATACAGTTTTGTTTATCTTCGTAGGTGATTGCAGCTATGCTACTGCCATCTTCTTAGAGACAACAGTAGGTATGTTTTCTTTATCTTCCAATAGAACTTCCTATGGGTAATGGCATGTGCGTGTCAGACACTGCATTTGTCCATGTCATTTCTAAAAGGTTTCCCAGGCTTCCTCATGACACCATTTCCCTGTGGATAATCGCCTCTAGTGCAAAGCCTGGCCCTACTGTGTCCTGGACAGCACACAACTAAGCACAGATTGCAATTATTCAGTACTGAGTGTGGTTGCTGCCTCCCTTGCTAGCAGGTTTGTGAATGGAGCAGGGGGCCACATTTTTTTTCTGGGGCCATGTTTGGGATGATTGACCCTTTCAGTCATCCTCTGGGTGTGGATTCCTAAAAGACTTTCAGGAAGAACACCCAACCCCCTCAACCCAACCTCCCAGCTCCCATCTTTCTCCCCCTCTTTCTCTCTCTCTCTGTTTCTCTTTGAGAGCTTTCCCAGCCTCTGCCCAGGACAGATGAGGCTCCAGAGAGTGCGGCTGAGCTGTCAGCACATCTGAGACAGAGGCCCAAGTAATCCTGCAGGAGAGGGACGAGAGTAGAAAAAACGTGAGGAGGGTAAGGGGTGATTAAGGGAGGGAGAGAGAGAGAGAGAGAGAGAGAGAGAGAGAGAGGGAGGATGACCACAACTCCTGGCAAAGCCATCATCACCAGTCATGATGGCCTCAGACCTGAGACAAACTGTGTTGTGCTCATGCATCTACAGATGCTGCTGCAGATGATACACACACACACACACACACACACACACACACACACACACACACACACACACACACACACACACACACACACACACACACACACACACACACACACACACACACACACACACACACACACACACACACACACACACACACACACACACATGCTGGGGTGACACCCATGAGTGGCAGAGCTACTCAAGCATATGAGAGGGTAACTACAGTGTGACGCCCACAACATACATGTGGCAGTGGGGTTTGATGTACTGGAAAACAAACCACCGTGGCTGACACTTAACCGTTTCTTGGCAATGATGGGTTACAGTCCTCAAAAAGTCTCATATGGATAAATAAGGGTCGCCTGAAGGGCTTATATGATCTTTCCCAGGCTTGAGAGCAAAAACATGTATGCCTTAGCTAAAAAACAACATGTAATTCAATTGTAGGATGAGGAGGTTTTTTCGTGTAAACCTGTAAACATGTGACTTCGACCTCAAAAACACCATGACAGCAATTATCAAATTTGCTGGTGAGAGCTTCATAAATCCCCCTGGGAGTCCAGAACATGGAGACACACACGTTTCAAGCATGTTTAACAGTCCTGAAATGTTATCAGTTTATCTTCGTCAAGATGTCTGCTGTAGATGTTATGCCGTGTTTGCCTCGCGTCCCTATACACTTTCTCCCTAATGTATATCTCTATCATTCCACACGCCTAATGGAGATTGGATGAGCCCATTGATGTTTCTGGTGTGGGGGGCCGGCCTGCCGCATGCCTGTGTGCTGTGTCTCCTAGCAGCAGCCATCCACGTTATGTGGCCTTTCTTCCTGGGGCATTGCCACCCCTGAAAGTGACTTACTTCAGGCATATTTTTCTCTTTCTCTCTCTTTTCTGTCTGTCTACTCACCCCCACAGCCCCCCCCCCCAACACACACACACACACACACCCTCCACCCAAACTCACCCCCACAGCACCCCCCCCCCCAACACATACACACACACACACACACACACACCCTCCACCCAAACTCCCCCCCACCACCCCCATCTCCCTCTGCCTGCTTTCTGCATGAATAGGCACTAGTGGCCTCCTGCCAAACGCACCCCATCCCTCCTTTAAGACACATCCCTCCCAAGCAAAGGCCCCCCTTTCATGTTCTGGGGCCTTGGAGTGGCACTGGGGACTTTTAAAGGGCATTGTTGTGAAGATGAGGCCTCGCTCTGTGGAGTGAGCGCGGAAGGAGGAGGCAACAATGAGAGCCGATTGAGGCCTCATGCAGTCCCCAAGACGCAGGCATGTATATTAATTCACACAGCCTTGTCGGTCGCCCAGCACTGAGAGGGCCAGTGGAGCCAGCGACAGCCTCGGAGGAGACAGTCTCGCTTTTCAGGAGCGATGGGCCCACGTTTCGGGGCGAGGGGAGGAGGAGGAGAGTGATGAAGGGAGGTGTGTGTGTGTGTGTGGGAGTGTGTGTGTTTGTGTGTGTGCGGCGTGCGTGTGGTGGTGGGGTGACCAGAGTGAGGTGACAGTCCAAAAAGAACACTGTGCTCTCACCCCCGCAGCCTGATGCCAACTGTGTAAAAGCAAAGGCAGCTTTTCAGGCCCCTGCTGCCATCCCCTGACGCATAGTCTGCTAAACGCTGCTCTTCACTGACAACGACTCGCCTTTGTGCACCTGTAGATGTTGCTATTTATTTCACGCCCGTGAAAGCCCATCTAAGTGTCTGATGAAGGGTTACTGGGGGACCTCGCCAAGCACCCTTACATGCTCCCTGCATTCTTAAGACCCTTGGGATGCTGTCCTCAGTGTAGCAGAACAACAGGCTTGTGCCTCAGAGCACGACATGAATGATGTGTCCATGGCCCTAGCCAGCTATGAGGTCACAGATGTACGGACTTTGCCAATTATTTTTCTGATTCAAAATTCAAAATTAAAGTGAAATAAGACTGATTGAAAAGTCCTAAGTTTCTGCATGTAGGCTATAATTTGTCATTTAGTGTTTGTTGCATGTGAGAGTTGAGAGAGGGTGCAGGTGTGCAGTCACTTCCTCTCAAGACTTCATATCTTGAGAACTTAAACTGACAGCAGTTCAAAATCTGACACAGATGCACATAGGCAACAGGTGTTTTGCTTGTAAACAGGGTTAATTGTGTGCATGTAAGACAAAAGCAACCATCAAAATAGCATTATCTGTTAGAAGTGTTCAAAAATAGTTATTATAGTAAATAGTAATGTCCTTATTACTTATTTATGCTACAATGATTATGTATGTAACTATTAAATATTGTTCCACATTGATAAATGCAACCTTTCTCCACACCTACCTTACATTACTAAACACAAAGAAGACCACACACAAAATGCCAAATGTTTATACAGAATACAGATCTTCTTAAATACACCACAGTCTGAAGGAACTGCATGGCACATTAACTCTAAGACAAGGTATGCTTCTGCGGATATGGTCTGTGCACGGTGAGGATGATACAGATTTCATCACCAGCACTAGGCTAGTGTGTTTGTACGGAATTTTCCATTGCAAATTTTCAAGCGCTGGATCAGATCAACATAAAACATAATCTATGTATCATAGTGGTCCTGTTAGCAGACACTTGCATACAAAGGTTCTTTGTACAGATGTTAATGCTCATTTGAGTATTGACACCTAGGTATAGGAGACGGGCTGGTATAACGAGAAGTTCTTCTATATATCATCAGTATATATCATATCAGTATATATCATGCTTCAGTGAATTATATTTTGACAATCAGCAATTTGATACCAACAACCTAGGTAGCTATAAGGAAGTAATCTTATACATAATAACTGTCTTATGCAAAATGCAGAAACTATTTCACGCACTGTGTTTGTGACACAGCTTGAGATGCTGAGACTGAGAGACAAACCTCATCAGCAGGAGTACACTTTGGAGACACCGTTACGCACGGCTGTACAACACCGTATATCCACAGACACACAAAGGCTCTTGATCTAATGTGAAATAGTCTACTTTTACAAACAGCAACAGTGGGTTCCTATTTTATTACCCAGTTCTTAACCCATTTCCCCAACCATTCCCCCATCCTGGACCTCACTAATGTTAAAAAAAAAAAAAAAAAACCTTAGTCAAAGCCCTGGATGTGTTGATGATGATGACTGCATTAGATCTCTGGTGCTAACCTGCTGTGGCTGCTTTTCAGTTTGCAGGAAGTGCAGAAGTGCAGGAGGTATTTCATGTTGCAAATTAGCATTAGCACCTAGCTTGTAAGTGCTGGGCAACAGCCACAGCAGTGCCTAAGGGGGTTATTTGATCTGCGGCCCTTTTGACACCTATTTGATGTCAGAAGCACGTCTTCTCACCATCTGATTCATACATGATGGCCGTACAATCAGGAGGGAGCAGAGTCGTGGTGATTTTCCACAGTTCACTCACCCAACCACACACACAGTGAAACACATGAACAAACTCTCAAAAGGCTCCCTCAAATATACAACTGCACACCACACAGACATAAACACACTCAGGCGCATACACACTTCCTCGCTCTAGCATTCAACCTATTTAACTGATTATATTGTTATAGTGCGGCATGTTGTAAGTGGGAATGAAAGTCAGACGACTAGTGTTCAACTGATGCAAGGAGGAAGGTGTGTGTAGTATCTTTTCTTCTACTTGAGTTATGAATGTGAATACTTTTGACACCTCTGGTCAATGGTCAACCCTTGCTCCACTGTAGAGTCATTATCTTCATCTTTCATCAATGAGCTGACTGAGAAATGTAACTTTGTTCAGGTTATGTAGCAAATGATCTATAGTTGCTTCCTGTTTGTTATGGTTGCCTAGTTACTATGCCTGACAGATAAGGAAACCTCTGAATAAAAGCAAGCAGTTGGACAGCACCATTTACATAAAACGATAACGCTTTACAATAATGGCACATTATGGAGCATTTGTTAAGTATTAGTTAAGCATTAATACACAGTTAATTCATCATGATTAAGTATGTTTTCAATGTGCTTTTCCTCATTAATATTCTTATTACCTCCGCCAAGGAGGTTATGTTTACATAGGGGTTTGTTTGTCTGTCTGTTTGTTAGCAAGATAACTCAAAAAGTAATGGATAGATTTCGATGATTTTCAGGGAAGGTCTGAAATGACCCATGGAAGAAACGATTAACTTTTGGGAGTCATCCGTATCACTGTCGGGATTCAGGAGGCGTTTACGTTTTTCGCTTAGTGGTGTAATGGCATGGTATGGCCACGTGGTGGCGATCTGAATTTAGGTTCAAATGTATGACAACCTAAGAGGAACAATACAGGCGGAGGTCTGTGCTCTCTGAGTGCTTTTCTAGTTTAGTAGTTGCTATCAGTATGTTTTCCTTTGTTATAAATTATGAATTCCTAATGTACAAACTGAACTCATGATGATGAACATGTGAATTCATAATGAACTAGAAAAGCACTCAGAGAGCGCAGACCTCCGCGGTTCCGCCTGTATTGTTCCTCCTAGGTTGTCATACATTTGAACCTAAACTATTCAGATCGCCACCAGGTGGCCATACCATGCCATTACACGACAAACCGAAAAACATAAACGGCTCCAGAATCCCGACGGTGTTACGAATCACTCCCAAAATCTAAACGTTTCTTCCTTGGGTCATTTCCTGAAAATTTCATCGTAATCTGTCCATTATTTTTTTAGTTATCTTGCTAACAAACAGACAGACGAACAAACAGACAGACAAACATACGCTGGTCCCCGATGAAAACATAACCTCCTTGGCGGAGGTAACTAGATTATGTCAACTATGGGTGGATTATGGTCTATGGATAGATGCCGCTGTTGCTGATAATCTACTCATCCCTGACTTCCATACAAACGTCTCATGGTCATTTCAGTTGGTTGGTTTGTTGGTCAAAAATAACGATAAAACAATATTTTGTGACTTTTCCCCCCGCTATGGTATTTTCGTGACGTCTTTGAAACATTCCAATAGGGGAAAAAAATACATGATTTTGAAATGACAATAACATTGGTTCTACTTAAAGGATCGGAAAACCACTTCGCTTAACGTAATCCTGAACACTCCCCTTTCGATAGAAACCAGTGACACCTCCGGACAATGAGGGTAAATCTGTTAAAAGTAGTCATTTCCCAATAGTGTGTCAGTGGCATGGATCCGTGCCACTGGAGTTCTGAGGGTTAAATGTTTGTTAATGCTTAACTAGTACTTAAGTAATGCTAAATAGTGTACCATTACAGTGAATTGTTACCCATCAACTGATAGTGTGTTGATCCATCTAATTTGATCAATTTAAGTTCGATGTGTTAATGCCTACTGTGCATTTCCAGGAAAGGAAGACAAAGTGGAATGCCAGAGAACCTCTACCATGTTTTTTGGTGCACAAATGTTACGCCTTCTACATGTGAATGAGACTCCCCCTGTTTCACACATACTCACACACACATGCGCACACATGCAGACACTCACACATGCAGACACACACACACACACACACACACAAATGTTAAGCATTCTGTTTGAATTACTGCTCTGCAGTGCTGCTTCCAGTTGTGAGGTTTGAGTCTCTCTGATCACAGCAATATAGCCGGGCCCTCTGCAGGCCTCTCTCCTCCGAGACCCCTTCTGTTGTTCTTCTGTTGCTCATGATTTAGACAGAACAGCTGCAGGAAGAACCCGGGAATGAAAGTGAAGGGAAGTGAGCTGACCTGCGTACCTGAATGAGCCCAGTGTGGAACAAAGCTAATATGTAAAGCAACCAAAACAAGATTAGCCGTGTTTAGCAAACAGCATCGTCCAGTGGAACTCACAATTCATATGTGTATAAACATGACACGACTGGTATTTGTAAGGCCATGCCAGTTGCGGTTGGCCATGTTGTTAAGTAGGAAAAAAGTTTCCATAAGGAAACATTGAGAGCCTCAATATCTGATTTTCTGTATTTACCCAAAATATGCACACATGTATGTACACATGTGGACAGATAGGGAACGTCACACTGGAGCCTCCCTCAGGTACTGGCATGTGATCAAACATTCTGTCATAACAGCCTCTCTCAAATCAATCAAAGCCATTGTATTTTTACACCAATAATTAACATCTAGCCAACCTTTGTTCACCATAAATCTCTAAAAAAAAGAGTGTGTCACTCCTTTTTAACCACACGCTTGATTTATTAATGCTCAGTGAGGCCTCTTTTTTATTGGGATTGCACATGTCTGTAGAGGCTGGGGAGTTTGAGGGGTTAAAATGCCAGAGGATGTTGAGGAGCAGATGTGCATGAGGCCGTCCTGAAGTCCTCTTGGCCCCGCTCCAGATCATTGTCTCCCACTCACACACACACACACACACACACACACACACACACACACACACACACACACACACACACACACACACACACACACACAGCATTGTTGATCTGCCCAGAGATGAAGCCATGCACATTAACATGACACAACTATTAAACAGGAAGCCTGATAATGCGACCCATCGGGTGCAAAGTATACATTGCTCATTGACCACTTGGTACATTGACTGAGAAGAATTCTCATTGAATTCAGCTGCATGAAATAGTGTGTTAAAAATGGTCGCTTTCTGTCAAATAGAAAAACTGTGAAAATAACCTTGTAATTTGTAACAAAAATGTATAGAATATAGGTATAGTAGTAATGCAGATCCTTCAATTCAAGTGAAAATAATTCTATTTAAGATTGCCTTTTCATTTACAGTAGTTGAGTGCATCTTTGTGGTTGTGCTGTCCTATTTAAATAGCCTGAGTGCAAACGTGATGAGATGCTGGAGGTTTGTTCTCATGAGCGTGCATGAGCTCAGAGGAAGAGAACGGTGGGGGTGTCATAACACTGGAAGTGATAAACGTAACTGTATTTTATCTCTGGAATTCAACCACTTGGCAAGGATATGTCAAATATAGCCCCTGGGAAACAACCACAAAGGATAAAGGGGTTGTTCCACTCCAGCCAGTCCGACCACCCAAACACACACACACACACACACACATTCTCTCTCTCTCTGTCATTCTCTCTCTCCTCTCTCTCTCTCCCCCTTTCTCTTGTGTGAGTGCGCGTGTGTGTGTGTGCACGCGTGTGTGTGTTTGTGTTTGTGTGTGTGTGTGTGTGTGTGTGTGTGTGTGTCTAATTGGCAACCCCACTTCAACAAGTGTCTTCTTATCAGTTATGGAGGGTATAATATCAGAAGAGGGGAAGTATTTGGTTGCCATCGCCACTTCGGCAGAGGTGCCATGCGGGAGCACGGGCGGCCCACGGCAGCGGAGCAGGCCCAGTGCCATGGGGCAGCGGTGGGAGGGCCGGGGGGGGGGGGGGGGGTGAGGCCGGGGGTGGTGGAGGTGCCACACCACTCGGAGAGCCTGACAATCAGGGCCTGCAAACCTCCCAGCAGGACTCTGTCTGACCCACTCTCTGGGGAAGAGTGACCCCAACCAAAGACCAGTGTCTCCAGTGGCCAACAAAGGAGATTTTCACCACCGCTTCTTTCTCAGCCCCCCCCCCCCTCCCCTTCACACCCCACACCGCCTCCCCCCCCTGCCCAAGCCCTCCTCTTTGCCTCCGTATCGCTAGGCAGATTTGCTCCCACACTCCTACTCTCTCTCTCTCTCTCTCTCTCTCTCTCTCTCTCTCATTTCACTCATTCTTCTTTCTTTCTCTTTCTCTCTCTATCACTGTGCTCCTCACACAATTGAAACATGTAGAATTTGGGAGTATGCCACCACAGATGTGAACAAAACAGAGACAAAGAAAATAATCAGAGAGATAAATGTTTTTAAGGAGGAGATGCTCTCAGTTTATGGCAACCGTGAGTTTAGCATCTTTTTGTCCTCAGTTCTGCTAATCAATTCACTTGTAATATTAAGTGAAGCAGCGGTTGCACTTCTTCAGGGTGGAAGAGGTGGACAGGGGCCCTCTCTCCTCTCTTCCCCACAACTTGCGCTACTTGTTCAGTGAGGAAATCTTTGAGGTGAAGATTTTTGTTTTTCTGAATGGTGGCGGCCCGACCACCTCCTTTCTTTTACAAATGGGCAGGCGGTGGGGGCCAGGCGGGGGGGGGGGGGGGGGGGGGGGGGGGGGGCAGGCAGATGTGGGTCACATGTGGTTGAGGGCCACAGGTGAAACAGACAGAGCACAGGGGCCTCGTTTGCATCTGAATGGCTCAGCTAAAACGTCACTAATCTGACAGGCTGCCTTAAAAAAGGAGAGAGAGAGAGAGAGAAAAAAAGTTGCTGAATTGGGTTGTTGGGTGTGTGTGTGTGTGTGTGTGTGTGTGTGTGTCTATGTGGGTGTGTGTGTGTGGAGTTTGGGAGAAATTGAGTGGTACCCCCAACCCCCCAGAACTTTCCACTGAAAGACTGGAAGAGACCCCCCTCCACACACACACACACACACACACACACACACACACACACACACAGGAGACACACACACACACACACAGACACACACACACACACACACACACACACACACACACACACACACACTCACTCACACACTTACATACACACACATACGCACATGCACACAATACACAGAGCCACACACAGATTGTTTCAAACATCTGCATAAAAAATCACCAAATACACACAAACACACACACACACACGCATACGCACACACACTTGCACATAAACATACACACACACATAGAGCAAGAGAGAGAGAGAACACACACCACACACACACAGACAGACAGACAGAGAAAGAAACACACACAGACACACACACACACACACACACACACACACACACACACACACATTCATACACAGAGAGAGACAGACACAGAGAGAGAACAAACACAAACAATCATTTGGATCAGAGAGAGAGAGAGAAAGAAAGAAACAGAGAAAGATGGATAATCGATGGGTCAGCAGGAGAAAGGAGCTCACCCCTGTGACCCTTTGGGATAAAGAGGACGGCCAGAGAAGATTGCTCCTTGATGACATTTATCACGCCCTGGTCACCTGCCTCCCCTAGAGTCATATTTTAAGTGTCCCTTCAGACTTCCCCAAATGCACCACACCAAAGAACAACCCCCAAAACAAAGCCATGTCCATGCTTAGTCCTGAGCTGTGAAAGTTGTGGATCTTACTTTATGATACACTTTAGAGCAAATGCATTTGATTGATGCAACTGTCATTCTGCATGTCCACTATGGGGCCCAAACACAAACGGCAGAAACGCTGGGCCCGGGCACCTGAAGGGAGAACCGGTGCGGTTCCGCCCGGACCCTGAGACCCAGCGTCAGGCAGTGAGCCGCCACCTCCGCCATCACTCAGATAAAAGCGTCTGAGTCGCCCCGCTTGTCACCGGGGGACGGGTGGTGGCGGGGAGGCTCCAGAGGGCCCAGGGGCCTCCGGGCTGAGCTGAGCATGTCGCCAGTGTTCCTGGGGAAATGGCCATGAAAGCCTGGGTCACCGAGATGGGACGGAGGTCAGGGGAGGATGCACTTTTGATATGGTGATCTAGTCCCGTCCGCTTTCACACACTCTGCAGGGCTGGAGCTGGAGCTGGAGCTGTGGGAAGAGAAGAGTCCTCTGGCTGGCCTGCAGCAGACACCTGCATTGTGTTCCGCTGGCGCCCAGCTCAGGGAACTCCATTATTACACATGTAAAGAGCTGCCAAAACGCTGATTAGAAATACAATTTGAAAGTGATCATTAATGTTTGTTAGATGTTTATACATGAATCTATTTCATATGTTCGTGTATTCATATGCACTCTCTCTCTCTCTCTCACATTTTTGAAGCTGGCTTGTGGAGTAATGTCCAGGATATTCTATCTGATCACATGGTATTTGCCTGTTAGCATTCAATATCGGATGTATCCCATCATAAAACGCAACAATAAAGTGACCTGATGTCAATACCATCCCTCGAAGAATGAGGCTCTCTGTAGAAATCCTGTGGTATTACTAAGGTAACTTGACCTCCTTCACAGTGTTTCCTCTTGTAATGGAACTTGCGCTCTTATTAAATAATAAAGTCGCAGTTTCCAAAGGGGATGCCCAGTGACTCACAAAGCTTTTGGGATGGCAAGCATGTTTGCGTGGGGAGAGTAGGGGTGAGGGCGTAAGAAATGTCTTAAAGTGCGATATTGGTGCCTGTATAGTATCAGTGACGTTTCGTGATCTTTACACTCACATGGCTTGTCAGATGGCTCGGCAGACAAGAAAGGCCTCTCCATGGTGTACATATTTTCCCATATGTGCAGAGGAAAATGGAAACTTGCGCCCCCCCACCACCCCACACCCCTCAAATAAGTGAAAAGCTTCAGAGTTTGGAATTTATTGAGGGGGGGAATGTGGTAACAGGAGTTGTGTGGGGAGAGGGGGTGCATCTTTGTTGGTGCTTAGCCTAAGGACTGAAAGCAGAGACTCTTGTTTTAGAGACGGGTGGGGGGCTATTGATGGAGGTGCCAGCTTAAGACAAATATCTTTAGGCTGCGCCGCTGTTCCCAACAACTGAAACTCATGAGAAAGGCGCAGTGAGAAATGCATGGGCCTTTGTTTCCACGTGGCTAAAAAAAGTACAGGTAATGTTGAAACTGGAATCATTCAAAAAGACTGAAACGCTTATCTCCAGTTTCATAATAGAGCTGATAATGGGTTTGCCCACTGACACATTTTGTACTTAGACAAGAAAAGGTCCAAACTATTCACATGCCAAGAAGAAATTCCAATCTTTTTTTTTTTTTGCAGTCAACAATGTTGCTGCCTACTTCATACAGTAGCTAATATTCACATTGTATTTTTTATCACTGCAATTGACTCAATGTACTTATGTTACAAACTGTACATGACTCTGCCCACTATCACCTTTGTACATGAAAGCTAAAGTGAAAGCAAAAGTCAGCAGTGTTGAGGATACAGTACCTTGGTTAATCAGTAGTGTGTGGAGGAGTTCAGTCATCAGATAACTTACCTAAAAACTGTAAAGGACAAACACTTGGCTCTGAAAACTGACTTCTTAAGCAAACACCTAAACAAGTCGCTGTTGTCAACTACCAGTAGACCATTACAATCACAAACAGAGAGGGAATATCAACATGCTGATTTATTTGTGTTTAGTGAAAAGTAAACAATTCTCTGCATCTGGTCGTATTGTGCTCCACACACTCACTCCCTGGCACTGGCGACATTTCCCAGAATGCTTTGAGCTCCAGCCATCTTCTCCCTCTTAATAGGATTTCAGGCAATGGTGCTAAACTCCCTTGTGAAATGGAACTCTTATTCTTGTCTCTTGTTCTTTGACGCCCAGCTACAAAGTTCATTAAAACATGCGCGATCGTGTAAACCGTGGGTCACTTTATGCAGGGGGAGAATCCACTGACCTGCCTCTCTCCAGACAGAAGCAGGCCGCTCATTGAGCACAGACAAGTGTAAAACATGATTAGAGTTTTGGCAAAACGCGCTCACATCGCCTGTCACTGACCCCCCCCCCCCCCCCCCCGCCAGCGCTGTGCGTGCAGCAGGCGGATGGTGCCCAGTGTCGCCCTAATGCCGGGGAGCAGGACAGAGGGAGCAGGACAGAGGGAGCGCGCGGGTGGAGTAGCTATTTTCACCAGCGCAGACACCCAGTGGGACTGGGGACAGGATAGGTGCAGGAGAAGTGTTATGAGAACAGCTGCTAATAATTTCATTTGGAGAAACAAATCTTTAGGAGAGTCCTGAGGCGGATGATTATGCTTCTCCAAAAGGCTTCTGCCATAATAAACATTATGGAACATTCAAAGAGATGAATGGCATATTCATTAGCATGCATTACAGTCATTTCCCACATATTAGCCGTATTGTGTATAAGCCGCACAGCAGTGTTTTATGCAAGTTAAAAGAAACAAAACTATATCAACACCATATTAACTGCCCCCCTGTATTAACGTCATAGCTGAAGATATTTCATCAAAATGAATGTGTAAGCCGCGGCTAATTGTCGGGAAATTACGGTAGTTAACAGTCATTAGCATTAACAGCTTCCCATTAATGATGCTGTATTTCAAAAACATTTCAAAATGAAAGACACATCGGTCTGTGTCTTTGATTTCACTGTTAAATAGGCTTTATATGGGCACATATGTTGCCTAAGTTGATAGTTGGAAGTGAAAGTATTAATGGAGAGTCTTCAAAGAGTACTGTATCATGTATCTGTTCTTTCATAAGATAAGGTGCGATAAGAAACACTAATCTCTGAGGAAATTTGGCTATCACGCTGTCAGTTTGATAGTACTGTATGAAGTACATGTGCGTATGTTGCTGGACTTCAAGTTGTCAACACAGGGAGGTCAGATTGTGTAAAATACCTTATGTGTATGTGAAGGAGCAGAAACAAAGACACCGCGAAGAGCGCATGTGCAGAAAACCTGACAGAGACATCCATTCCCCACTTCATGAGGAATTCATCGCGATTATGTCGGCGGCACCCGCAGCCACGCCATAAACACCGCAGAGGCAAACACAAACGTGTCGCCATGCGGCAACACAAATAAACAAAGTCAAGAGTGTCGAGTCTCTTCACATAAACGCAACACAAAAACACAAAACACACTCGGCATCCCTGTGGCCCACTGCCCATTAGTGGGAAGCCCTAAACGACAGGCTCATCCTTTTGGTTGGTGGCACACGAAGAGAGGGGCCGTCCCGACAGCCAGTAGCTGGTGTGAATGGGAGGTTTGGGGGGGGGGGGAGGCTACGGGGGGCAGAGGGGGTGGGGTGTGTGTGGGGGGGGGGGGGGGGGTACGAGCACCTTCAAACAGCGGGCTGTCTCCTGCCTCCTTGGCAGGCCTCCTGAGCCCAATCTCATCAGGCCGTGTGGCTGCCCATGGCAGGCGGGATGCACGCTGCCCAGCCTTGAATAATTGGAGGAATGCTGCCTCTTGTGCCCAGGCCATGAGAACCTGACCTGCGCTGATATTTAATCTGCCACAGGGCCCCAGCTGCCCGTGTGCTGGCCTGCCCTCCGCTCCTCCTGCGCCGCCCCACACAAGTGCAGCCAGCGCAGGCCACACCAGCGGCCCGGCCCAGCCTCACCTGGAGCCCTCAATCTGGACCCGCAAAATGTGCGCATTGTTGAGGAACAAGTGCAACTGTGCATGTATGTATGTGCACGCGTGTGTGTGTGTGTGTGTGCGCTCGCACAAGTGTGCTTGTGTGTGTCTTGTACATGTGCATGTCTGTGGGTGTGCGTGTGTGTGTGTGTGCGTGGGCTTGAGAGAGCGCGCGAGGGAGAAAGTCCTCACTGTTAAAGTTCATGGGTAAAGGGATATTGCTGATAAGGCGGATTGATAAATCCACAAACCATTCCGTGACCGGCATCATTTCTATAGCCTTCACCGCCCAGCTCACAATAGCCATGCCAACTGGGTGGAGCTTTAGATATCGGACTGCAAATAGTCAAATAGGTTTGCACTCCCATTAGAAAGGAGTTTCCGCTGTGGGCAGCACTTAAAATCAACTCCCTGGTGTATCGGTGAACCAGGGCAGGAATGCAGGCTCCTGATGCTATCTCCCTGCCTGCGCTCCTCCGCGGGGGTTCCTGGAGAGCCAGTCGGGTTATCTGGAGGATTACTTAGGTGTTAGACAGTTGTCCCGACCCCTCCTTCAGAGAGTGGAAATCTACCGCATCATCACAGACCCAAATCCCGCTTTAGCTGGGGACTTAAACACCCATATTGCAGCTGAGAGGTGATTTCCTGCTGCATGCTATTGGTCTGGGGGGGGGGGGTCTTGGGGGGGGTTTGGGGGATGCGTAGTCATAATAGGCCCAGAGTGAGAGACAGCGCGCTTCCCTTCCTGGTGCACACAACGCGCAGACATGTGAGGCCTGAGGAAATCTTGATTTTTATCGGCGCCTCACAGTGTTGGTGTGACTCACATATGCGAATCATGTGCCCCGGACCAAACAATCAACAGACAAAGTCCCCCCCAGCATTCTCCGAGGCTTATTAAAACATACATTCAAACAAACTTTTTCTTCTCCCTCCGCGGCCCACTAAACAATGTGACTTCCCCAAACAGATGCTCCCAGGCCCTTTTTTTCTTCCTTTTCTACGAGTGAAGAATCTGTGGAATCTGATAAGCCACCCACTTGGCCATCCCCATGTCCCCCCCACCCACACCCCCACCCACACCCCACCCCCCGTGGGGCTCTGCCCTTCTCCCTACGCTCCCCGGCCTCCATTATCCCTCCCTGGCAAAAGGAGAACCATTCAGTGCTAATGAACTGCTGAAATCACGCAAACAGCTTCATTTTGAGAGACATAGAGGGGGAAGGTGTGTGTGTGTGTGTGTGTGTGTGTGTGTGTGTGTGTGTGTGTGTGTGTGTGAGAGAGAGAGAGAGTGTGTGTGTGTGAAGTTGGGCTTGTGATGGCCCAAGAGTAGCCTGCAAAAGCATCTATTTGTTTCGTAATGTGATTTTTTTTGGAGGAAGTGAGAGAGTGTACAAGTGGCCATAAAAAGCAGCGCAGGACTGAAACTAGGTGGACTACACTACACTACACTGCCTTCAGCCTGTGGAATGGCTGACTGTTAAAACGCTGAGATCCTGTGAGAGCTCTTTGTTGCGCTGGGCTAAAATAAGTCTGTGTCTTCTCAGTACACACTCAAGCCTGCTCTTCCCACCTATTGCGGAAGTTGAATCCAATTAGCCATTTTAAGTGACAATAAATTCCACCTCCGTTAACATTCGTGTCTGAAATCCCATTGAATCACCTTCAACAAGAAGTTTGAAATGACCTAAACTTAACTTGCTTTCCAACGCTTTCTCTTTCACTCTTACACTTTCACCACCCAAAACGTATCGTTTCAGCTTTCAGAAGCCGCCGTCTTTTAGTCACAGATGATGAGCAATGATGGAAACAGTTTGGCTTCTTGGCCAACATATGTGAAACGTTAAGAAAACGTGCTGCTTCACTACAAAGAACATTTAGGTGCACTTTTACAGACCAGTGCACAACCCAATTAGAAAGCCATGAACGAGTAACCACATATAATTTGTACGCTTTTACCAATGAACCTCACGGCCACTACTGGCTACAGTGTTATTCTTGCAATGAAAAAAAAAAAAAAAAATCAGGTCAGATGTGGTTTATTGTTGGTGTCCCCACATCACCTGAGTGAATTTTTTGCTGATTTTCTGCTCTGGCTCGTTTTTTTGCGTTCTGATTTGGAATGCTATCTTTGGAAGCCCTTCCGATCGTGCCCCTGCTGTCCCCGTGCCCCTAATAGAGTGGCTGGGGGTCCCACCCGGGAAATCCTGGGGATGTGCTGGCGCTCATGGGCGGAGCCTAATGGGGCCTCCTCGCCCGGGCCGCAGAGATGGTGCCCAACAATGACTCATTGTTTCCCCCCACTCTCCTCTCGCCACAGCACAGACACAAAAGCCCAGAGACAGTTTCCTGTAGATAAGAGATGGAGGGAGAGGGAGAAAAAAGGTGGAGAATTGGCCAAACTGTGGTCACTGCAAACAAAAATATCTCCATCGCACAATTATGAATTTAGATAGGGCGGGGAGGGCCCTTAGTCATTCTGTGATATCCGCATTCACAAGAAAAAGGCCTCTGTGCGTCGGGGTGTGTTAGAGGTCAGAGATATTAAAAACATTTCAAACATCTTAATGTAGCTCATGAGTCATGGAGTCCTATCAAGTTCATGCTTGTTGTAGTACTGCAGCATCATTCATAGTTGTACTATCTGAGGCTAATGTCCTCCTAGACTTAAAGAGGTTCTGAGATAAGAGGCACTATATATGGAATTCGCCAAAACGTTCTCAGGGGGAACATGCAGTAAGCTGTGACACAGAGACCCTCATTTTCAGAAATGTCAATGCATTTCAAAAACTCCATTCTGGGAGCTAGACTACAGTATCGAGTGTCATCCGTCCTCTAATATGTGCCCATTAGAACAGTATTTGTTACTTGTGAGACTGAGGTGGAAATATAAATATTTCTTTCCCATAGCATGTGCCTTGCAAGTGGTTTAATGACGTACAATTCTGGAAAGTTCTTATAAAAGTTGACACTTCAGCACTTGCACTGTAAACAATGAAACCTCAGGATTCCACAGACATACGCGCAGAAGATAACATCTTATGATTTATTTTACAACCAAAGCTGACTGTCATTATTTCACCAGATGCAGTTGACTGCTTCCAAAAAATCACATTAAAGTACACAATGCTGCACAGGGAATCAAGTTGGAGTCTTTCTGTAGATCTTTCAATCAGCTACAGGGGATGCAGGACAGGACGGAGGAGAAGCTCTGCTGTCTGTCGTTTTACCATATCAACTCCGTATGGAGCCATGACTTAATGAGTGCTCTCCTCCTTTGTCACTAACTGGCCCCTTATTTTTTTGTGACTGGACAAAAAAAGAAAGCCCAACACACAACAATAACTGTGCTTATTGTCTCAGCCGCAAATTATGCTGATAATGTGGCGGCAGCATTAAAGAGATGACCGACTTGTATGGTGTAACTACTGTCTGCAGACAATCGTGGATAAAGCCCCCAGTGCATCTGTTGAGAATTAGAGAGAGAAAGACCACTCCTTCGATGCAGCCACAACCCACCCACCCATTTCATCCATCCCACACCCCCCACAGAGAGGCATCCCCTCAAACCCCCTCTCCACCCACCCTCCGCCCCGACCCCCCCCCCCCCTCTCGAAGCTACACCACGCTCCACGACGGCCCCTCCAGAACAAACACACTGCCCGCTTCCTGAGAAGCTCCAGCCAACTCTCCCAGGCCTGGCGCTCATTAGCAGGGCTCTCGCCTGCCGTTGACATTGTTACACACACTCGCGGGCCATCCACCTGTCAGATTGTTTCAGTGGGCCGAGTGGTGACGACAGGGAGGCCTACCCCTCCGCTAGCCGCGCTTTAGCAGGGCTGGGAACGTGCGGACACAGTGGAACGCTCTGTTGCAAAAAGGACTCCGCCAAGACGTGGGGGGGTATGTGTGTGTGTGTGTGTGGGGGGGGGGGGAACCACACACTGTCGTGACCCATAGCCTCCCACCCCTGCGCCTCTCCTATCTCCTCTCCTGCTTCTCACACGGTTATACATGTGTGTGTGTGTCCCTTGTCTATTGTTCTGCTAGAACTAGGTCAAGGAAGACTCCTAATCGGCTGCCAATCGATCAGGGCAAAGAGGCGGCAACGCGCCTCATGATTATGAGAATTTTTCAGATTAAAATCATTAGTGGTAATCTGGTCAGGTCCCTGTTCGCCTTGATGTCTAATTAGGGACGTTGAGCATATGGTTCCGTTACGTAACTTAAGCGACTTCACTATGAGAGAAAAAGCAGGAAGACCTGAATACTACGTGTGTTACAAAAGCGAATGTATCACATGGCAATTTTGTGAAAATAGCCACTCAAATGGTCTACTTTGATCTTATGTTTGTATATGTAGAATTGCTGAAAGACCTTATTGGCAACCCACATCTTATCTCTCTACATTATCTATAATTACTCAGCCAATGTTTGTAATCAGGCTAAGTCCTCATCTACATAATACAATGTTTGCTTAGTCTGCAGAACTAATGATTTCAGTATGTTAGTGCAGCTTTCTGCGTATGCTATTACCAGTAAATAAGCAAAACGGTTTCAAAGTTGCTTGTAATTTCAGACTGCTGGACTAAAGCCAGTATCTTGCGATGTCTAGCTGCACATATCTGCACGTACTTTAGCTCTAGTGGTAGGGCCAGGCTAGTAGTAGTAGTAGTGGTGGTGGTAGTAGTAGTAGTAGTAGTAGTAGGAATAGTAGTAGTGGTGGTGGTAGTAGTAGTAGTAGTAGTAGTAGTATTGGTGGTCGTAGTAGTAGTAGTAGTAGTAGCAGTGGTAGTAGTGGTGGTGGTAGTAGTGGTGGTGGTAGTAGTAGTAGTAGTAGTAGTGGTGGTAGTAGTAGTAGTAGTAGTAGTAGTAGTAGTAGTAGTAGTAGTAGTAGTAGTAGTAGTGGGGTATAGTACTAATAGTAGTAGGCTATAGCAGCAGCAGCAGTAGTATTGGTAGCAGTATTAGTAGTTGAACAAGGCAGCATTATTGACCAGGAGCATTTCAACTAACCTTCAGTGCAGATCAATGCACCCAATGTCTGTCGTTTTCACACACAGTGTGTGAGCAGTTCATGTTTAATTTGTTTCTATGATAAAAAAAAGAGCAGTTCCTGTCATTGTTTTAATGTTACATGTTTAATCTAATATAAAGTTCTAACTGGAATGTTTAAATGAATCATGCAAGAACATGTTATCTGGAAAACATATGATCTAAAACAACAACTCCTCTAAAGATGACACAACGTTTCAGAATATCAATTATGTTGGTATGTTGGGTGAATTTCTTGCATTCCATACTTACTGATCATTGCTTAATCAACTCTGGAAGAAAACAAGGTGTGTCTCCATGGATAAATGTCAAACCAAAGAATCTGTGGGGTTAGTGCTGCCGGGCCAGCTCTTTCCAGTAACATGCGTCTCTGCAGCTGAGTGGAAGAATCATAGAGTTTGTCATAGAGAATTGAAAAACCAAAGTCTGTGTGTGTTTTCCTTGACTCCCTGCCCTCTTGGAGTTGGACTGGATCACAAAGATGCAAACGACCACATACATCTCTCAGTATGAGTGTGTTTACTATTTGTACTTATTTTCCAGGTCTCTGTTTACTCTCGGCTATGAATGAGGCCCTTCTCCCCCGGCCTGAGGCTCCTGCCCTGGTCACCGTGGGAAGTCGTGGAGCGTAGGCCTGTGCCATGGTCTGTGGTCTTCAGCCTCCCTGTAAAAAAGCCAAAGAGTGCTTTTGTTGCTGGGCCCTCCGACTCTTGCATCTACAGTATGAGCACAAAAAGATACTCATCCTAGCTTGTTCCTAATTGACAACAACATTCTGCGCAACTTTTCCCTGAGTTGGCTTCTTCAGTTCTATGCATTCCAAATGTTTTTCATTAGCTGCAAAAAAGCCTGGTAGTTGCTGAGGGCAAAGGCAGTCTTCTCACTGAGACAGGGCCAGTGGAGGAGAAATAAAGACATGTGATAATCAATTGGAAGAGCATCTGCGTTGGAGTCAGGCACTGACTGTGTTAATTGTATTGATCTTTTACCAATGGGACAGTCTAGCTCCAACAGAATTAGCACATATTTATGAATAATGATGTGCCTCATTTGAAAATCAATGTGTGAAGTACCCTTGTCTCAGGGCAATGGTTGTCCTTGTGTTAACCTTTACGAGCATTAGGCAAATGACCGATAATCTATCAAGACAACTTTTTCTCTCCCTCCCTCCCTCTTTCTGTTCACACACACACACACACACACACACACACACACACACACACACACACACACACACACAGCATGCGAATAAACAAACATGCACCTATCAGTTCTATTAAAGAGCAAATAGCTATTCTAACTTTGCACGCCAACTATGCATCAATGCAAACAATCAGTGTCAAAACTACCACCATCAGTGTGGGGTGAAAAGAACCGTAAACCTTTCCTGTGAACTCTGTATTGTCAAATCAGCCATGTCTCACTCTGCTAGACTTTCTTCCTCTTCTCTCTCTCTCTCTGTCCTCTCTCTCTTTTTTGTGCTGTATGTTTCGTGTTTGGAATTCCTGTGATGTGAGAGCACAGGCATTGTCAACAGAAGCCTGTTCAGTGCTCAGTGGAACTGGTGCTGTGGAGAAAAAGGCCGTGTATTGTTTGCCTATGTGGTGTAGGCCACTGGAATGCAAGCAGTATGCTGGGAGCTTGCCCTTAAGTGAGAACCATTACTGTCGGCTGGGTCTCAATGAGGAACTGCATTGCTCGGTCTGGGCCTTTAAAGATCGCGCTGCTGTTTTGCAATTTGCAGCTCGTTGCCCAGTCGTCGTCTCCAGCTTGCCGAGTGCTTGGGGCTTGGGGGATGTGTATGGGGCATTGTAAGCTGAACTACGCACTGTATGGACCAATGTCTCCTAGGACCCTGCTTACTGTGTCATGCTTTGCTTAAACATTCAGACAAGCATCACAATTGAGAAATGTATGCAATGCGCACACTGAGGTCAAATCAGTATGGTCGGATCACAGCCCTCTGGGTCAAATCCCATTTATCCGGGACCTATCAAGCATGCATATTAAAAAATGTGCATCCGGGACCTATCAAGCATGCATATTAAATAATGTGCATTAGGAATGTCACTCAGTGTGCTGGCCAGGGCTACATTGCATAATAGTAGTCTGCATCCTGCTGTATATCACAGCATAGTGTCACCACTAGCTCTTCCTTGAAGCCTTTCCAGTGGATGGTATGTATAATATGCAACGTCTATACCTCATACTAGTTTACTCTGTGGTTTATAATGTTATTAAAGCCATGCTACACATTAAATTGTTTTTTGTTTTAATTATTATTGTTTATAATGTCAACCTTTAATCCAATGACACTCAACTGATAGCTACGTAAGTATGCTACTTGAGTTATAACTTTCATTGCATTACAATGGGGGTAACCTGTCTCAAGAAGGCCGGACACTTGTTTGATATTAGATTTTTTCTATGGTTGTTTATGAATTCTTTTTTAGTCTTGGCCTAATTTCAAGCAAAGGTACTAAAAATCCAACTTGAGCCCTCAGTATCATTGTTAGACACGGCCTCACTTTGATGCCTCTGTTCTATTTTCCTCAAGAAAGAGCTTGGTTAATGTATGGGCCCTTTCAAGAACCCTTCTTGGAACATTTGATTTTTTTAGGGCATCGTTGGGTGGGTGCAGGGGCCTGTTTTGTCCCTCAAAGGAACTGTCTTTGTGAGGAGCCTTAAAGACACATAGAAACCCAGGAGGTAGTCGAGGGGGGACATGGATTGTCTCTTCCCACTTTTTTTGTCATCCGCAAACTGGGAAAGTTTGCCATAAAGAAAGTAGAAGTTCAGAGGATTTGAGGCCATAAACACCGTCCAGTGGTACAAAGACCAAGGGGTCGGAGGTCACACAGCACTGACCAAAGCCTTTGAGAAAGGTCCAACAATGGAGCCGGGGCAAACCTGCCAAAGCAGTGTTATGGAGGGGAAGAAGTCTTAGGTTAACAAATGGCTAGGTCCAGTTTACTTTTTCATTCTTTTCATCCACCTTCTCCTCACATTTTCGAGGAGAGAGAATGATTTGCAGCCATGGCCCAAACCATGGATGGCCTGAGAGTCTAGAGCTGCAGCACTTAGGCCCTGGGTTTTGAACAATAAATGGCACCATTCAACGGATTTATGCCCCTCATTAACAGTTTCTACAGAAGTTCAAAATCAAGTTCGATGTGCACCTCAATGAACCTTCCTATATAGTCTGGTTCAGCACCATCATGGTCTAGTCGGAAGTCAGAAGCATTTTAATTGGCTTAGCTGCTATGCCAATTAAACATAAATTACATTAGGGATGTGGGCATCCCCACATGGGGACAGCTAAAGGGAACTTATGTAGGATGGAGGGTGCCCTAATCCTTCCAGGGGTGTTTGCTTGAAAGTCAAAGAGAAACAAAAGAAATCAATTCCCTCGGATTATCATTATGAATTAGCCTCATTATGTCACTGCTTTGTGGAGCCTGACATTTTTTTTTTTTTGCTGGGACACATGGGACAGTTGGAGCTTAAAGCTAATAATGTCTGGGAAGGATCTTCCCCTGTCTTGACCTTAGGGTCGTTGGCCTTTAAATAGCAGGTGGAGGGTTAATACATCTTATCAAGAAAGCGGAGGCCATCTGCAAAGCATACTCTGTTTTGTACGCTGTATGTATGGCGAATTCAGAGCTATTTAGTGACAAATTCATAAAAAATTCAACCAAAAAGCGTGTTTTGATGATGAATGGCAAAAACCTTAATTTTAGGGGCATTTGCACAAATGTGCACGAAGGTTGTCTGTTCATGGTTGTCTATTCACTTTTTCCTTGTCATGGAACAATTATTGAAGTTGTTGTTTATACACACGTGCACTGCCAACAATAATGACAAATGATGGTGGGAAAAGAGTGGGTCTGAAAGCAGGATTGCCCAATATTCACAAAACTTGATTGGCAAGGATAGCATGGGTTAACGACAAAGCCATTCGAATTTGGAGTGGATCCACACATTTTGTTTCATTTTTGCTCATCCAAAGTGCAGGCCAGTTTGTCCAGTGGCACCTTTTTGTTCTCGCTTTATTCCCTTATGTTTAGCGTCTTCTGGATATAATGGAGCACAAACACAATGTCAGTGGAACTAACGTGAATGGGAAATAGCATTCAGCCATTTTCAGTTAAGTATTGTTATACTAACTTATATCATAATATTTATATTTAGTATTCATAGTATACTGGGGTGTACAATGAGTATTGTGTCTGGTAGGGAGAGCATAGGCCTACATACCTGAATTGTTTGGTGAAAAGGGAGACAGCAATATTTGTAATATGAATGTTGTTAATATCCAAACTTCTAGGCTTTGACAAACCAATCCACATGGACAACACAAGTTATGCTCGTAATTATCCACATATTCTATTGTCTATTTGAATTGACTGATCCTACCAGCAGGACATTGCCAGCTCAACCCCCAATGAGTGCCTTGAGGACAAACCATTGTAGGTAACGTGGCACCTAACTGGCTAACTCTAGATGGTGTCAGAAATGAGCACCACTGAAGGGTGTGGGAACGTATGCTGCGAACTTCATGGTCATTCAGGAAAGCCTTCTTAACGATGCCATTCCTTTGTGGTCAAATCACTGGTTCGGGGAATGTCCACAGAATGTTCTTTGAACAATGCCAATGTCTTAGGTGCACTGCATACAACATGGAAAAGTTTTCTGATGGGTAAAAACTTGCCCAGTTACGTAGGCCTAGGCTATGGAGTATTCACTGTCATGGGTGTGTGATAATGTGTCCGTGCAGATGTAGAGACTCAGGTCGAGATGCAAAGTAGAAGACAACTTCCTTTTTTATTATTAAGCTACCGGTAGGTTTAAGACATGAGACATAAACAAACAAAAGAAAAACACTGATCAAAACGAAAACAAAACATGGGATAATGCCCACTAAAGCTAGGCCCTTACGTACCCATTCTGACCGAGACAATGTGCCCTCTCACGGCAGAGGCCCATCTCCCGAATGAAGCGCCCAATACTCTTTTATGCTATTGGCGCAGACCAAACACAGCAAACAATCAATCAGCGCAATAACGTATCCTCTTAGGCTAGATACTATACCAGCGCAATACCTTACTTGACCACATTCCTGTGCAATCATAATTCCTTGGCTACAGTCCCCCAAAATAACAAATAAAACAAAACTACAGAAACACCCCTGTCTCCATGAGCGCTTCCCTTATGGGAGCGCGCCCCGTCCCTTTAACTGGGTCTCACCTCCGACACTCTTGTCGCACCCCGGAAGACAGGTAGACATCAGGTAAGGAGAACAATACACAATACCAAGACAAACATTGACACAGTCGAACGCGATTCCATTTACAGTAATTTCCCGCATATAATCTGCATTGTGTATAAGCCGCAGGACAGTGTTTTATGCAAGTTAAAAGAGACAAACCCATATTAGCACCATATTAACTGCCCCCTGTATTAACCTCGTAGCTGAAGAAATTTTGCAAAATCAATGTATAAGCCGCGGCTAATAGTCGTGAAATTACGGTAGATGTCATTTGTGCGCACACGGAACCCGCCACAACTGCCCCGACATTATGCCTTGCATCAGCCGCTCATGCCATGTTTAGCACACGGCCTAACCAATATTCCTTCGCATTATACAACGACATAATACATAGTTATTCCATATTTTTTCTACATATGCATTACATCATTATTTCATTTCATTATCTCCTGTGTGTGTATACTGTATGTAGCATGCGTTCAAGTG
The DNA here is from genome assembly GCF_963854185.1 of Sardina pilchardus. Taxonomy (NCBI): domain Eukaryota; kingdom Metazoa; phylum Chordata; class Actinopteri; order Clupeiformes; family Clupeidae; genus Sardina; species Sardina pilchardus. The sequence continues at coordinate 19,466,714 of NC_085003.1, forward strand.
CAAACTCAATTCTCATTGTTCTTACTGGCGGGAATGCGCCCGCTTGCGTGACAGATGCGGTGCGCTCTGTCACAGGGTGAAATTACCATTTACCGTGTGAGAAAGTACCGCCCTGCAATTATCTAATTATTATACAGTTACATCCTAGGCTGGGTGAACCCTGCCTGAACATCCGGGGAATTTGAATATCGCATGGCAGCTCAGGCTGGATACCAGCAGATCTATTTTCGCTGTTTACTGCCAGAATCTTTGGCTCCAATCAGAAACGGCCATACTCTAGTCCTGGCACGCTATTGGCCGGTGACGCACCGAAAACGAAACTTAAGTGACGCGAAGTACAGTAGAAACAAAGCGCAGCCTCGCCAGACTAATGTTCAATCCTAAATGATTGAGTTTAGTATGGTGAAAACAAGACTAGTTACATCCCACTATTACCTGTTTATGTCCCTATGCTTACCTCTCACGAAAGCTGCACACATCCAGATTAATGACAGTTGACATCTTCAACCAAGTCAGGTTATTTAAATAAATAATGAGCTGGATTCTTATTCCGAGTTCGACATACAATAGTATGATTCATATTTTCATATTTCACAATAAGCTAGTAAAACATTATATTATTGTTAAAAATGTCAGCAAAGACTTAGCCTGACTCTCTGGATCGGATCTGGCGAGAGTCAGGTCAGCAAAGACTTAGCTGTTACAACCATTGTGATTCAAAATCAGAGCTAACTATAGTCTAAATGAGACAACAGACTAAATATTGCAATGCATGCTGGGAAGCAAAGCAAGTGGACTTTTTGTAGAACTCTTTTCAGTAGCCAGACTGTTTAGCTTGGTTTAACAAGCTAAACCATATTTCATAACAGCACATACACTCATACTCAAGTTGCACCTTAATTAATTAATTAATTAATCAATCACACGAATGTACATTCTTAAGAATGTTCATATGAATATTTTTGAAAAAACTATTTTAGCTATGTTACACTGACAATATAAAGTTAGCTGCTAAAGCTAACACTGAATGTTAGCTACCAGACAACTTTGTCCTGAACATCGGGAGGCTTACGTTGATAATGTGCATCGGACAGTTGAGGGAGAACTATGCAGGGTTTTTTTTTAGCTTAATTTACCTTCACTTAACAGCTTCGGAGTCACTGGAATGGTTATATGGCTTTTTCTGAGGTGAATGGTGGTGGTCTCACTTCTCCCTACCGTCGGTGAGCAGCCTTGCAACTGTGAGCTGGCAGGCCACCAGCCTCAGAAACATTTAAAGGTAAACTATGCAACGTTTTTCAGTTAATCAATTCGTTCCATACTGTTATGATTAAATGAGTCATTACCGGTCGAACAATGTCTTTTTCGGCTGCCCTAGTGGTCTGTAGCGGTAGAACCACGCTTGCAATTTCAGGAGCCCTCGGGCACGCACCCATGCTCTACTCCAGGAAGTGTCATGTAAAGTCTCATGAAAAGGCGCGGCAGACTGACCGATTGAGGAGTTTTGTAAAATATACACGCTAAAGCTGTAGGTGAAGCTCTGCAGAGAAATATGCAAGCATAAAACGAGCGAAAACGAAAAGTGAAAGCGAAACCGATCCTGCATAGCTTTCCTTTAAGTCTAGCAGTCTTGCGATGTAACAAATTGCTTTACTACATTACACACGTACACGCCAGGTACCGGCTAGAACAAAGTAGCGATGGATTTTCTCAGACATTCTTCATGGCAGAGCCAGCAAAAAGAAGCAAAAAGCAAGTAAACTGTTGTCGAAGGAACAGACGAAAAGGAAATGGCAGACTGACTGATTGAGGATTATTGTAAAATATACACTCTGAAGCTGTAGGGGGAGCTCTGCAGAGAAACCTCTGAGCAAAAAGTGAGAAATTGCAAAACTTCATAGGGAGTCTTTAAAGCAACACTAAAGAGTTTTTCGTACCTTAATATAATGTTTCCAAAATCATTTCAGCGGTTCTTCAACTCGTAACACGGTGAACGGCACTTCTGCATTGACTTTGCGGCCCTCTATCGGCTATAACCGCACCATGTAACTTTACCAGATCAGGTAGTGTACCTGTGGTTCGATGAAATGAGACCCAAGAAAACACAAATTTTACTTGCTTCGATGTCGCAATACATCATATGGTCATAAAATAGAATAGAATAGAATAGAATAGAATATATACTTTTTTGATCCCGTGAGGGAAATTCAGTTCTCTGCATTTAACCCAATTTAACCGAATTAGTGAACACACAGCACACAGTGAACACACAGTGAGGTGAATCACACAACCCAGAGCAGTGAGCTGCCTGCCCAACCAGCGGCGCTCGGGGAGCAGTGAGGGGTTAGGTGCCTTGCTCAAGGGCACTTCAGCCATGGTGGACTGGTCGGGGATCGAACCGGCAACCCTCCGGTTACAAGCCCGATGCGCTAACCAGTAGACCACGGCTGCCCACAATCATGCAACATGCTCTACCTTGTCTGTGGACATCGTTATTTGGTGGATAAACAAATAGCGTGTGTGCAACAGAGGAAAAGTACTTTAGTGTTGCTTTAAGTAAACATCATTTCTTGACACCATCGTGCTCCGAATCAGAATCAAGCGGAATCCCATCTGAATTTAAAATAAATGTGTAAAGTGTAACCGCTAATTTTCCACAGTGACTCAGTGATACGCTGCTGTCATATTTTCCCTCTCTTGAGGACAGGAAAGGGTCTGTAACCAACCTGCTGAACGGATTTATTGAAATGAATGGGGGCTCCTATCTCTCCAGTTTGCAGTCTCTTTGATAATAATAAATACTACTACAATATACTAATGAGAGTGCAAAAGGTTAATTAGGTCTATAGTCAAAGCGTAGGCGAAGGAGATAGTGAATGAAGAGGAAGGAGCTGGACAGAAGTAGGAGGGAAGTGCAGTAAGTGCATGGTAATGCATGTTAGGGTTGTTGTTCAGGTGTGTTGGGTTGTTGGCACAATACCACTTTTTCATGTCCGATACTGATCGATAAGACAACCTTGAGCGCCGATACTGATACCAATCCGATACTGTCTTCGGTGCTAGTTGTTTGGCAGATATGAGCTAGCTATAGAAGACAATAACTTAGCAAGTGTCTTGTCTAGCCATCACTGTTCTCCCACTGTTTTGCTTGATACAATGGTAAACATGTAATAGGCCTATGAGGGACAATTATGGAGCAGCCTTACTGTACGTAATGCCCCAGGCCCCAGCTACTCTGTCTGGCCATCTCTGTGTGTAGGCATGCCTCATTGACCCATGAGCGTTCACACACAGTCTCTGTTCTCATTTACAGTGTCTTGGTTTGGCTCAGCTCTGTGTCTGGGGTTGGGACTTAAGATAGAGGGCAGAACCAGTGACTATAAACCAATAAACACATCAACAAAAACCCGTCCCCAGTGATTTGGCAGCCCAGGCAGATAAAAGCAGACCTTCCAATCGGCAATGACTTATAGGCAGCAAGAGAGGAAATGAGCCAGCCACAGGCATTCTCCTCAGTCTCGCTGACACTCTCTAAACGTTACCAGAGAGGGATGAAAACAGGGGAGAGACTGGAGCGATGGCGGTGCAGCCTGGTTTGCCGTGAGCGTACAGCACTCTTTGCACATACAACACACCTTTATGTACTTATTTGCTTCCATCATTTGTTTATCGTATTGCTGGGCTGACAATATGTTCTTAATCAAAGAGAGATTCAAAGAGGCGAGCTTTGAGTCACCTTTACTGCATCAATCCATTCGGATGTGTAACTGATTAAAACAAACATGATGGCAATTATAAACACAGTTGAGGCATAAACTGCTGATGGAAGCTCCTCCAAAGCAGAAGAAGCAGGCAGATGACATTCAGAACCAGCCCACTGGAGTGAAGCCTCGAACCTCGGAGGAAACTTGGATATCCATCTTGTGTTTATGTCCTGTTCTACTTTTTTTAAGAAGAGAAGAAGCTGAGACGTAAACACCCAGCAGACCCACGCAGAACTTCAGTCACACCATGCCGACTGCCAAGCAGCCCCCCAGGCAGAAAAGGGGGTACAGGAGGGAGACGACTTAAATGATCTTGTGGAATAAAAAAAAGAAACACAGGAGATTTGGCTTGGTGCATGACCATAAGAGGTGGCGTCTTGGATGGAGATAAGACACAGGCTCGTTATTCTATTGGCCTCAGAGCCAGGCTTTGCCCCAACATTCCCCCGGCCCCCCAGCACCCCTTGGCTCTCTCTCCCCCCACATCAATTATCCCCACCCTGCAAAGCAGCAGTGCTCACTGTATTAATTCAGTGCCAGGGCCCAAGCCAAGGCTGAAAGCAATCTACCCTCACATACATCAGATAGAATCAACATGGCAAACACAGTGTGAGGCAGCCAAACCTTTAATCTGCGGTCCTCTTTACATTCTCTCTCTCTCTCTCTCTCGCTCTCCTGCGCTCTCTCTCTCTCTGTTTCTAATTGTACGTTTATATATTATCTATGGTCCCCTCCAACTCAGTAGGAACACAGAGGTGATTGCCTAATGGACATTTGATGAGAAGGACTGTGCCAGCAGTCTAAGCATCAGCACCGACTGCCTTTGTGAACATGAACATGATGGAGCTGTTGAAAGAAATCAAAGGGATTTAGAGTGGGATCCAGAGCGATGATTATTGAGAAGTAATCAATAAGAGTGAATGACCGCTCGTTTCCAGCCAGGCGTGCCTGCCACAGAGGTCACTTTCACACAAGATGGATACGAGAAATCAATGACTTGCAGAAGACTGCCTAAGACAATAGTTTGTTTTCAGAAAAATAGATTTTAAGAAAGTAGATGGGGGTGTTTCAATTATAAACTGAACTAGAACAATTTGCAACTCATACAGCCAAGATAAATAATACCATGTGATTACCAATAATATATTACATTATCAGCATTATCTACACTGTTACTCTGCTCCTGCGAGAGTGTTGGGCTTTTTGTATGGCAGCAGTCTTAAAACAGGGAATGTGCCTCGAAACAAGCTTTTCTGTAGCAATCAAACTCCAATGACGCAGTGCTGCTCCCGTAATGAGACCAGATGGCTCATTACTGTGGTCGAACTGACTGGTTAACTGAAGGAGTGCCTTTCCTCTCCACACTGCTTCCTGGGAACCAATTCTCCTGCTGTTGATGTATGAGTAGCTGGGAACCACTTTATTTTAATGTGACTCATTGAACTCTCAGGGACAGGTAGGGTACCTTGAACACACAAGCGTTATCAAGCGTTATCAAACAACACAAAACCATATGACATTGAGTTTTAGCAGTTAGGCAGTCGCGGCACTGGCGAGGTGTAAAAGGGTTCTCCTTAATTTCTAATTGGATGATTGAATAGAGATAACGAGGGGCAGAGAGGATAGCCAAATCTGACACCAAGGAGGGTAATTGCATTCTGGAAGGTCAGTTGAAGCGGTGCCAAGCGGACGGGCCACATACACCGGCTGGAGCCCAAAAGTAGTGTACGTTTGGCCAGAGGACACACGGCGGATGAGTTAACACCGTCTCGTGGAAAAAAGCACGGAGCCTGTTCCACTTAGCAATGCTTCTTTTGTTGAATGCCATTTTTTGGTCCTGATGATGCTTCCCTGAGCCATGGAACTGCTCACTCCTCCCCCCAAACAAAGCTGCCACATTTTCCATGGCTGTCGTCTCAATGTGTGTATGTGTGTGTGAGAGAGAGAGAGAGAGAGAAAGAGAAGAGAGGGCATGTGTGATTGTATGCACCCGAGTGTGTGTGTGTGTGTGTGTGTGTGTGCGCACATATATTCAGTGTATGCATGTGTGTGTGCGTGTGTGTGTTTGAGAGAGAGAGAGAGAAAGAGGGAAAGAATGTCTTTGTGTGTATCAGAGAGTGTGTGCTTGCGCGACTAGGTGCAGAAAAGAGAGTGTGTGTGCCCCTTACACTGAGCATGTGAGAGTGTGGGTGTGGGTGTGCGAGTGTGAGCGAGAGAATCGTGTCGGGTGTTTGTGGCGTGTGCATGCATGCATGCCTGCTTGTCTCTCTCTCTCTCTCCCTCTCTCTGTGTGTGTGTGTGAGTGAGTGAGTGAGTGAGAGAGTGAGTGTGCGGAGGGAGGCGGCTCCGTGTGTGGCATGCCGGGCCTCAGACCTGGCTCGGTCTCAGGCTGGACTCGGGGGCCAGCTGCTCATGAATGGGAGCCGTCCATCTAATCACAGAGCCCGAGGAGCGCACTCCAGTCCTCACCTCTGAAGCCCCGCGCTGGTGGCTACAATTCTGCCCGAGGGGAGGGGCTAGGTGGGGGGAGGGAGGGGGGAGGGGGGGGGGGGGTTGTGGCACAGGGGCTTTTCAAACAATTTTGCCTGTGTGTGTTTGGAGGTCAAAGGAAAACAGATCCAGGCCTTGGCTGTGTGGGGAGTTTTAACATCAAGAACGGTCAATTACAGTCACTGCTTCTGTTCTGCTCCTAATTTTTGGTAATTGAAAGCATGAGGGAAAGGAGGAAGGGAGCAGCGTTCTCTGATGGATGTTTTCATAAGCCGTGGGAAATGGCATTTTGGGAGACCATGAAGTGTGTGTGTGCGCGTGTGTGTGTGTGTGAGGGAGTGTGAGTATATGCATGTGGTTAAAAAAGAAATCTGAAACCATTTTGTTGTCATGGTGGGGGTTGTTTCAGTCATTGCAATTTGGAGCGAAAAAAAAAAAATCATGAGCAATTTGCGTTCAGATCGCAGTTTGACCATTCTCCCTTCTAAGTGCTTGAGGGTGCAAAGGATCTTAAAAGCACAAATTCAATTCTCAAATTCAAATTGCTGGTAATGTGGAGCAAAACAACCCAGACCAAATAAAAACAGCATCTAACCCTGCCCAAATGAGATGTCTAGCTAGACCAAATAAAAACAGCATCTAACCCTGCCCAAATGAGATGTCTAGCTAGACCATAGACTGTGCTTAGTGAGGTGTTTTTTTCAGCTGGTGGAAGGCAGAAGTGTGAGGGGTTGGCTGTGGAGTCTGTTTGTATCTGAGCTTGTGGCGACTCACAGTCACTTTTTCCTGGCTCTGGCTACTGCTGAGAAGAGGCAAGCCACACAGACTGAGCTCTCTCTCTCCCTCTCTCTCCCTCGCTGCTCTCCATTAATTAATGAGAGCATATATGCAAACAGGCCAGGCACCCACCACTTACTCTCTCTCTCTCTCTCTCCCTTTCTCTCTCCCTCTCTCTCCCCCTCCCTCTGCCTCTCCCACTCTCTCTTATACACATATCTTGGTGAAAGCATGCTCAGACCTCTTCCATCCCAATGCCTGCACGCCCATGATACGAGCAACCGAAGGGGCTTGACTAAATGTGAGCGAGAGATATGTCACACAAGGGTGTAATGCAACAGCCACAATGCCAAATAGATAATTATGTGGCTTTGAGTCATCACCATCCTGAAGTTCCCCAGTTCAATTCTTTCAGCTGAAATGAGCCATGTCGGCAGACTAAATGGATAAGCTGTTGTGTATATCATTTTGTATCTTTGATGTCTCCACCAAATCATGTTTAGCAAGTTTTAGGTGCCACCATTAATCTCTCAGTCCACTGTATTAAAGAACAATAATTTACAGTACTAACTGTTAGTGTAGAGTGTGACAACATGCACATACCTACATGACAGTATTTTCAGTATACTTTTTTTTTAATTGAACAGGTGGGAGTGACCTAAAACGTTTGTTACTTTAGTTCTTTGTGTGGAGGCAAAACACTCCCTCAAGTGTCTGTAAGAATACGCTTAAAGGGCAAAGCCTGGAGGGAAACAGTCCCATGTGGTGACTTGTCATAGCATTTAGTGTAAAAGGTCAGGGATTTATACCTACAGCTTCAGTAAATACCGCCACACCTTTTTGCCTCTAATGCATTGAGGTGAGATAACCTTGGATGGGTCTCTCCTCAAGCACAAATGTAAATGGTGGAATGTAGTGTCATTGTCCGTCCGTCCCCCCCCCCCCCCGCCATCCCCCACCCGGTGATGGCCACTCACTTCCAAAAAACAAACTTAGCATAATGTGTGAAAGTTGACAGGATGGCAGAACATTTGCTGTAAGCTAAATCTCATTAATGTGAATGGCAGCTAGGCCCAGATATGTGCCGTCCTTCCTCTAAAGTAGCCCAAGCCCAGTGCTCTACATCTGCATCCGGCAGCTTAGCATTACAACAAACATACCTGTTGCAGGGCATCGGAGGATGAGAGCCGCACCACATTAGCCAGTCTTACGTTCTCCTACTCTCTTTCACATGAGATATCCTGGCCTGGAGGTTGGGGGTGGGGGATGTCTTTGATTAAATCCTTATAAATATTAATAATGCTAGTTCAGGCTAAGGAATGTGCCCTTTTGTTGAAACCAGAACAAACTTTCCTCAAGCAGCTTACAATGAATGTGAATTCGAAGTGATCGGACACGCAGTTGTTAGCATTTTTTTTTCCAGGAAAAAAAACCCCTCAGTGATTGTAACCTTCTGGGAACTGGAATACATTTAAATATTATGAAATAATTTTTGACTAAGCAAATCAAAGACCAATTTGTTGAATCCCGTGAAGAATTTATGGTTTACAATGAGCAGTGTTCATAGTTTACAACACATAGTTTTTTCAAATTGTCTTTGTTTTTACAAAGTTACAAACATCATGATGGATTCCAATACATGTATCTTACAATTTTGTGTAATATATCCCCATTAAAATGTGTGTCTTATGTGTATGAGAAATTCTACAGCGTATGTTACTTTCAATGAAGATCTGCCCCATGTCAGTTTGGGTCAATTGCTTTCGCAGAAGATTGTTTGGAGACTGATCTCATGTGACATAACAGGCTTCATAGACAAAATAAAGGTAATTGTTTGTGTTTGTAGGTTGAGTAAGTGATAGCACAGAATGCAAAGTCTCTCATCAGGAAATACAGCCATCTACAACTGAACATGACATGAGTGATAAAAAGAAAGTTCAAGGGCTATTCACAGGCAAATGAGGAGCATTTTGCCGCAGTCATCAAAAAGATATAGAGAGCAGCTCTGAATTGCCTGCAAGTCAAAGTGCAGACCATCAGCAATGCAAAGCAGTAACACAATAGCTATAGCATTTCCTGTCTAGAATATAGCTAAATCCATTAATTGAAAATTCATACATTGACCAATATCAACTCTTGTTACACAGCGTATGCTATTCTGATGATTGATGACTGGATAATTTTGGTACTAATTAGTTTCAAATGTTCTAATTTATGATCTTCCTGTGTTTGTGGTATGGGGCTAAAACATAAACAATATTCTAAAATGGACAGAGAGCCGTGGTTCCTAGTAGAGAGACTCCAAATGATCAATGAAAGCAAACACAGGCCGTATTCATCATGATGTTTAAAAATGCTACGCCCCCCTCCCCCTAAAAAAAAAAAACAAAAAAAACATGCACACATCTTTTTCTTTGGCGAGTATACTACCTTTTTTCACTAATCAAATCATCTTTATTTAGGAGCCAGGGAGTGTTTACTGGCACTTTGACCCTTGTTGTGGGGGCCTGGAGGTACGTTTCTGTGCAGGTCCGGCGGCCACACTGGAAGCTTGGCGGAGGAAACTTTGCGTTCCTTACGCTCCACTTGGCCTTCATGTGTCTGAAGCACTTAATGTTGCGGCTCCATGCCTGGTGTGGCAGCGCCTGCGCTCGCGCGAAGGCCTCTATTGTCTGCAGGTTTTCCTCTCGTTAGCACCCTTGGCCTCTCATTGTCTTCCTCCCCCAGTGTCAGGTCGGGTCCAGCGCTGGCCTCCCTCGCACACACAGGACCCCCCCACACAGGACCCCCCCTCCCTCCTCTCCCATGTGCGGATCACTAAACAGGACAATTGATCAATCCATCTTTTCATGGACCATTGTGGAACCACCCCAAGTTGAGAAGGTTTTCTCTTGAGGGGGGGGGGGTTCTCCCACATCCCTCTTCTTTTTATTGGAGGAGCTTTAAGGGGGGGGGGGGGCGGTAGACTGTGTGTCTCTTTTTGGGAAGCCCTTATCCTTTTTTATGCATAGACCTGATACCCCTGATATGGGGGGCATTCATGACATCAAAGCTCATGGAGAGACTATAAGAGGCATCTCAAGAGATGTTGTGAAAAAATGCAGACTATACCCAAGACAAATTATTTTGAAATATCATTACGTTAGCTTCTTACATCATCATTCTTTTTCAAACATGGCCACCACAAGTTAGCTTGCGATGTTTTTTTGTTGAACAAAGATATGACATAGTCACTGGTATATCTTAGATAAATGTCGCAGAAGATAATGAGCATACACTTTTTAACTTCTCTTCCTTATCTTCATCACCCTAAGTATGCTATATTGGGGGGAAAAAAGACATCCACTCACAGTGGTCACAGGAAGTCTTCAGTTGTGGCTGGATCAGATATCACTGGTGGAGGGGAACTTTTGAGGAAGACGATACAGCAGAAGCTTAGCATGCTTCGCCTCTCCCCTGAATTCCTCTTTTGTTGCGAGAGCCCTCCTCTGCGGCGTGAGAATGAAGGTGACTCAGGAGTTTTGGAGCTGCGCTTTAAACTGGAGACATTTGATTTGACCCCGCTGATGTGGACCCCTGACAAGCCCAATTTCTCAGGACTACACGTCCCATGATGGCACACACAGTTGGAATGCATGTGATCAGATATTTAAAGCATTAAATGATGCTGCTGATGTACAGGCACGGATCGGATTCTCATGGTATAGAAGGCATAGAATAGAATAGAATATATACTTTTTTGATCCTGTGAGGGAAATTCAGTTCTCTGTATTTAACCCAATTTAACCGAATTAGTGAACACACAGCACACAGTGAACACACAGTGAGGTGAATCACACAACCCAGAGCAGTGAGCAGCCTGCCCAACCAGCGGCGCTCGGGGAGCAGTGAGGGGTTAGGTGCCTTGCTCAAGGGCACTTCAGCCGTGGTGGACTGGTCGGGGATCGAACCGGCAACCCTCCGGTTACAAGCCCGGTGCGCTAACCAGTACACCACGGCTGCATACATGTTGACATGGGCATTGTAAGCCATTTCATAATATGAGCTATAGATTGACATCAGAACAGATTACAGATTGAATTTGTTCTGTGCTGAGGTGCGGATTGTAAACTGCTAAAACAACAAGAGCTAAATGTTGCAACTATGTTTCATTGCGGAGGTGTTCTCCTGTAAGTCTTGTCTTGTCCCTCCTTCCTTTCATGTGCCTCTACAGCATTGTCGATTTCACAAGTCAAAACAAGGTACTAATTATAACCCCATAAAAATGTATGTTTCGGATCGCCCAGGGGGTGAGATTACACAGGCGACTTTGTGTCTGTCGGTGGTGTGCCTCTGAGAACCTGATGCGTGAATGATCCTGCAGACCAAGCCTCATGCAACCTCTCTGAGCCTAGTCCTGAAGTCCAACCACCGCCCAGCCAAACCTGAGAGATTACCTTGTGTATATAGGCCTAAATCTGGGCTTCTACCACTTGAAAGGGCTTGGTTTTCCCACTGGGGGAAGAATCTCTCTCTCTCTGTAGAGTTGCAGCCACTCTCCCTGCCAGTGGGAATTTCCTCTGTAGATTGAGCTGCGGGCTGTTGTGGGTGTTTGTGTTCTTGGGGCACCCGTCTGTCAGACTGTAATACTCTAGAATAATATGGGATTCAGGTCAATTATTGGAGACAAGGAATGTGAATGAAAACAGCGCTTTGAGGATGGGAGGAAGGACTGGTAACCAAAATGTGAAACAAAACAAAAATGTATGTTGTGTCCCAATATTTTCACAACCAGGAGAAATGCTATTGAAGCCTTTTTCCAAATGTTGTAGTCCATCCAAGTTAATTAATATATACTTTGTATAGTTTGTATGATTATCTTGCCTTTTACCTTTGTTCACATTCTTTTTCAGAAGAAACACCAAAAGACAGGGCAGCCCACGGGGACCCATTTTTCCACAGGCTGGCAGCAAATTAATCATCATCATTACTGCATAGAAGATTGTCTGAAAGAAAGAAAAAAAACGAAGGGGAAATGAATCACGTGAGGTGACAGAGGGTGCGAGAACCAGAAAGACCTACTTTGGAGGTGTGGAGATCAAGCTGCGGCCATATCACCTTCATGTTAGAGAAGCTAAACAGAACAGCATCTAACACGAGTATAGCAGGACACTATAAAGTGGACGCACAGACCTGAACTACTTTTCATCAACAGTGTTTATATCGTAGAGGATTCAGAGAACAAAGTAGTGAAATGCTACAGTAACATCAGAGTATCTGTAATCGTGTGACCAAGATGAAAGCAGGTCAAGTCATGGGCAAAATAACATAGAATATATCTCAGGACTTTGCGTCTTTGTATGTTAAATGAAACAATCCTAACAAAACAAAACATTCATACAGTCCCTGTATGAACACAATTTATTGCTGATTAAAAACATTACTCCATTTGTACTTTGCTGAGCTACATTTCCACTTTTTATTGTCAATGCCACAATCATTTGAACCTACTGACATGGATTATGTGAACAATTTATATCTATTCTTTGAGTTAGATTCTTTGGCTTGGATTCACTTCAAGGATCTTTGATTTACAGCTACGGGGTCACAATGTTGTGGTCAAGAGCCTGCAAGTAATGGACATTAATCTTTGATTCCTGTTAAACGGTACTCTACCCCTCCCGATGTAATTGGTTTTCCATTATATGGTTGATTTATAGGGTTGTCAAGGCTCAGTCTTTTCTTGGTGATGGAATTTGGTTTCTGTGATGACATGGGTCAAGATCTGCCCACAGGAGACAATGCAGTGTTGACCACAGTTCTAGAACACTTTGCTTGTGAAAACTTTTGATTGGCTCAGAATGCCTACAGAGCCTACTGCAACTCCTCCTCAAACACCTGTTAGCACAACTCCACTAGTAGCCTAGCATAAAACTAGATGCTAAAAACAACAACAACAGTGCTTTGCAGAGGAACAATTTAGTTCTCCTAGAATGATTATACATGTGCTTTCTTCCCAGTATACAGTCTAATCAAAAAAGATGTGTGAATGTTTTTATTTGGGGGTGAGGGGTGAATTATTCTGTCACATAGCTCACCTATAGATGTGCATTGGACTGAGCTGTGGGAAGGTTTTCTCAGCCATCTCTCCCACCCTGCTTCGAAAAGAATTTGACATGAACCCACACATGGGTTGGGCAAACTTTGGCACACGGATGCATACTTCTGCTGTTGTTCATTTAATGGCAGTGAACCAGGAAGTTGCTCTGTTCAACAGGTCAAATGCTGTGATCCCCAAGCAAAGTAAGACATAGACAATCAACTTGTGTTATTAGTCAAAGTGGCAAGTAAGAACCTTTTAGAGCAATGCAAATGTTGCCTATTGTGCATTAGTTAAGAGTCTACTCTGGAAATAGGTCCTCCCTTGTGAATATGGGTGGCCATCCATACCTTGCTCATTACACTGTCTGAGTAACTCATTGAATGACAGGAATACAACTGTAGGCTTCATTACATAATTTGTATCTGCACTGAATGTTTTTTTGGGAGAAGGTGGGGGGTGGCGGGCAAGCAGGAAGTAAACAAGGAAGTGTCTCTTTAATGGCCTGCACACTGAAGTTCCTGTATGTGCTTTTAACAAGTATTTAAAATACTTTTTGTGGGGATGATTCCATGGTTTCTTTTGAGTCAGGTTTGACCATCTAACCAAACCTATTTCTTTAAATATACTGTAAGCTAGTGGAAGCAATAAGTGAGTAAGAAATGTTTTTATTTATTTACAATGAGGTGACACAGCATGGAGAAATTGCAAAAAGAACCTAACTATTTCCTGATCACATACATATAATGCATACAGTGCAACTATTTCCTGATCACATACATATAATGCATACAGTGCAACTATTTCCTGATCACATACATCTAATGCATACAGTGCAACTATTTCCTGATCACATACATCTAATGCATACAGTGTGGTTCCATTCTCTTCCTCTACTTTGCTCTGCATAGCTGTTGCAAACAATGTAGGTGATAATGAAGTATTCAGTAAACACAAAGTTGACAACTGCAAATACCGATAATACTCAATAGGCTATAGCAGATGGTGTTATATCATAACATGCACATACATTCAGGATGTTCTCTTGACATAGCCCCAAGGTTTTTATGTGTGAAATTATATTGCTTCCTCTTTTATATCTGATGGTTTTGATGAGGTCCATCTACACCTGATGACTAGCAAGACTTGTATAGGCTACTATGAAATGGTTGAAATGGTTAAGTGTGTAATTTTGCAACAGTTAGGCCTACTATTACATAGGCCTACAGGAATTAGGATATTGTGGCAGGAAATTGTGAATCCTCTTTAAAACTATGATCTGGCATGCATATTAAACGTTTTAAATGTATCATTTTAAACATTTATATTCATTCTAAATATTCTGCTGTGTCAGAGAGAAGTATATTGGTTTAATATTAAACATGTTACACATTTTCATTTTAATATACATTAGGCTAACAAATAACAGCGTATTTTAAAGGCATCTGTATGTTGGGTAAAACACACAACGTCTAGTTAATGCTACCCCCAACTGGAGCATCCTTGCCCTCTTCAACTTGACGCCCCCGTCCTGGCAGCGTCCAGACCAGCCGCCTCTAAAGGAAAGACCTCCCACTTCCAAATACGAAATGGTTTGTCCTGGATGGGGAGGACTATGTGCTATGTTGAATGCCTAGCTCTTTAAATTTGCGCTCCTCATGGCCACTCTTTCCCTCATGCTCACTGCGGCTTTGATCTCTTAACAACGGGAACGTCATTGCTCAAGCACTGAAGGGGAGTTTTTATCGAAGGGCAGAGTCTGGTTACCTCTAGAGGGCTTCGACGCCAGTTAGCTGCAGGCAGCATCCACGGAACTTCTACGAGGAGCGCACAGTCGGTCTCTATCAGCCCCCAAACTTCAGCGATTGTCTTAGGAATGGAACACCAGCTTCTTTGCTGCGAAGTGGAGACTATCAGGAGAGCGTACCAAGATACGAATTTGCTCAATGACAGAGTTCTACAAGCAATGCTCAAAGCTGAAGACAATTACCTTCCTGCCACGAACTACTTAAAATGTGTTCAAAAAGAAATTGTGCCTTACATGAGGAGAATTGTTGCCACATGGATGCTTGAGGTTCGTTCATTGTTGTAGAATATTTTCCATGGCAGATGTGTTGCTCTTCGACATTCACCTTATGTAAACTTATAGCTATGCCCTTTGGACTTAGATTTATCACATTATTTGCATGTTATAATGTGTTACTTACTAATTGTCATCGCTTTGGTTGTGTGCTGGTGCGTGTGTGTTACCATTTGGCCTAATATAACTAAATCGACCTTTAGTTGCGTTCGATATCGCCTATAGGCTTGTGTATCAATGTATTTCCTAGAAGATTTAAGTCTTGCCATTTCGTTTCAAGATAACAGCTGAAGGATATGGTTTCAACGTATAGATTACATTAGGATAGAAGACAGATACAAAATTAGCTAAATATTATTATAAATAAACAGCAATGTACACGTATGCAGTGCAACTAGTGCCAGTATGCGCCATCTTTGTTTCCCAGTGGCAAAGTAATCGGCGTTTAAAAAACTGAAATAGCTCTATTACTGCTAACATTTCCATTACATATAGCATCAAAAGTATCTTGGCAGAATGTTGATTAAGTATGGATTGCTATTTAATATAACTTGTAGGTTATGATACCCCTTAGCTTGAAAAAGAAAGTCTCGTGAGCTCGAGAGTTTGAGACATTGTGAGCTTAAGCTGTTATTAAAATAAAATCTCACGTTGTTTAAGTAATGTCTCACTTGTTATATGAAATTGTACGTTTTGCCGATCATTTACATGTTTGTTATGTTGTAATCGTGCAATGGGATATAAATTTAATTATTTTTCGAAGTTGGGTGCCACTAAGAGGTCTATGTCACATGTTGCTTTTTCAGGAACACTCTGACATAATTTTAATTATTTTTTAGACGTTTCAATGCCGAAAACTTGGTCTTAATGAGCGGATCTGATAGAATATACTCTGAACAACATTTTCATCTAAATATTATGTTGTAAAACAATTTTAAAATATTTTAAAATATTTTTTGAAAATATGACGAACTACAAATTTCTCTCCAAGCCATGCGGTTGACGCCACCTTTGTGTGTCTGAAAGAGACGTCTGCAATTACTTTTGACATTTCCGCAAAATATTCAGCACGGATATATAGATGAAATCCTTTATGTTTTAGCAATAACATTTTCTTTTAAGTGAGTTTATGGAAACTACATTACTTTGCTTTCGTCTAATTTGTGTCTTTCCGGTTTTCACAGGTCTGTGAAGAACAGAAATGCGAAGAGGAGGTTTTTCCCTTGGCTATGAATTACTTGGACAGATTTTTGTCTGTTGAGCCGACAAAGAAAACAAGATTACAGTTACTGGGAGCCACTTGCATGTTTTTGGCATCAAAAATGAAGGAAACAATTCCTTTAACAGCTGAGAAGTTGTGTATATACACCGACAATTCAATCCGACCTGGCGAGTTACTGGTACGATTACTTAACTTTTCATTTGCCATTTTGCTACAATGCATGAAGCATTAGAATTAGATGTAGATGTAGAACTACTAATATTTGCAGCTCTTATTATCAGTTTTTAACATTAGCCTACTGTATATATTCGCCTGCAACTTCTTTATGAATATGTTGTTAAATTGTTTATTGCCCAACTCTACATGTCAAACCGTCTTTTGTCACAACGTGACTTTAAATACACGTAGAAAGAAGAAACAGCATAAGAGCAGTTTGGACCTGATCTAAACTATATAATTTTTGGATTATTTTCGTAATACTAGTGGCAATGCAAGAACGCTAGAGGCACTCCATTAAGGATTAGTGTTGCGCAGTAGTGCTCCATCGCCCTCTAGTGGTTGGTATAGCCTAGGCTGCTTCACTGAGCTTTTGTCATAGCTTGTCAAGGCTAGTCTCTCACTCTCTTTCTCTCTCACCCTCTCCCTCTCTCAGCAAATGGAGCTACTTGTGCTGAACAAGCTGAAATGGGATCTAGCATCAGTCACTCCACACGATTTCATTGAACATTTCCTCTCCAAACTTCCCATTCATCAGGACACCAAGAAAATCCTTCGCAAACATGCTCAGACCTTTGTGGCCCTCTGTGCTACAGGTATGCATGCCTGTTGCAGGGTTCAATCTCTTAATGCTGCTCTGTGTGCTTAAACATTGAGGCTAAACAGTTGATATTCTCAGGATGCTGTGTGTATGGATTACATAAAAGGCCATATAGCTGGATTCATATTTCACCTCATCTGTGACCCCCCCCCCCCCCTCCCTTTGTCTCTACTCTCCAAATGTGTTATGTGCTATAGCCCTTATCCCTATACCCCACTTACACAGGACAGCGCTAGTGTTTTCATCTCTCTTATTTAAGGCATTTGAAGAGTTTCAGAAAGTTGAGATCATGTGTGGCATGATGGATTGTGAGAGAGACCCCTGGTCGGCACGGCCACTGCAGTGGTCAGGGGATCAGATTCCCTCCCCCCCCCCTCTTTTGTTTGTTGACTCACAGTGAGGACCTCAGGATGATACTTAGCCTCTCTGTGTGCCAGGGCACCGGCCAATCTCCATCCGCTGGAAATCTCTTTAGACCACAGCTAAGGCCGGGACAATAGGGGAGGCCCAGACTCCTGTGGCCGGTGGAGAGGGGGCTGGACTGCAGTGGTGGGGGTGGGGGTGGGGGGTGAGGGGGTTTGCATAAGGTGATATGAAAAAGAATTCCTCGGACATAGGCCTCCAGTCTGCCTCCTTCCCCCAGACAAAAGTGGATTTGTGTTGGACGAAGCCCCCTTTGTGCTGTGGTAGGTCAGGGGGAAAACCTAACTTGTGGTTTGCTGTTTGAAGTTACTGCTTAATTGAGGAGATTGAATGGGCTCAGTCTTGGGCTCCCTTGGTGGCTGTGTGTGTGTGTGTGAGCGAGAGCGTCTTGCCTGTGAAGGCTCTTTGAGGTGGCTTATGGGGATGTGGATGGGTAAAAAGTTACCCAAATCTGTAGGAAAGAACCCAAAGTGCATATATAGGGCCAATGCAAGGCGGCTTATGGGGATGTGGATGGGTAAGAAGTTACCCAAATCTGTAGGAAAGAACCCAAAGTGCATATAGGACCACTGCAAGGTGGCTTATGGGGATGTGGATGGGTAAGAAGTCACCCAAATCTGTAGGAAAGAACCCAAAGTGCATATATAGGGCCAATGCAAGGCGGCTTATGGGGATGTGGATGGGTAAGAAGTTACCCAGATCTGTAGGAAAGAACCCAAAGTGCATATATAGGGCCAATGCAAGGCAGCAGTTCCTGGTGTGTGTCTGATTAAGCTCAGCATGGCCATGTAGCAGAATTTAGATACGTTCATTAAAGAGGGGGAAACGGCAACGTTGAGCACCATCTCGTGGTTATTCCTCTTTTGTGTGGCTTGTTGTGTACATTTGCATATGGCCAGATGCACCGCTAGCTCTCACCAGCTCTTTTATTTGGCGTCAGGGACAATTTCTTCTCCCCAAATTTGATTGGCCCTAGCAAAATACTTTCAAGCTCCCTCACTCAACAAGGAGTGCAGGAGATGACCCCTCTGGTCCCCCTCCCCCTTCCTCTTCCCTTGAGAGGAGGCTCAGTTTTGTCTTTCCTTCAGGGTGGCTGGCATTCCTACAGCTCTCAAAAGAGCTACAGCCATTTACCCCCCACCCCCCAATTCTTGATGCAAGTCTAGGACTGAGTAGCCAGAATATGAGCCCAAAAATAATGGGGCTACCCTCCTGCTTTCATGCTAGTGTCAAGTTGGATCCATCTTGCTGTGTGCTCTCGGTTCGCCGCCTTTCAGAGTGGCGCAGCAAGTTGAAGAAGAGGAAGCTGACAACAAAACACTCTGGCCACTATGTAGCGGGTGTGCCACTTGAAGGCTTTAGGACTCCTGTAGTTAATATGCTAAAAGGACTCGCTAGTGCTTGTACTGGTGCGTGGCGTTAGCTCAGATGAGTAGCCTAGCATCGTGAGTTGCTACTCTGGGAAGTTGCTAGACACCCAACTCCACCATTGTTTCTTTTCTTTTGTGTTTGTGTGTGTGGGAAGGCACGGGAGAAGATTTATAATCTACTGAACCATTTGAAAAGCGGATGTTAGACATGATGTTTCCAGAGAGAGGTCCAACTGGGGGGATTTAAATGGTGATTTATGACCGGTCGAGCAGGGGGGGACGGGAACTGATATCCATATTTGCAGTTTCTCTTTCTTTCTCTCTCTGGTTTTGGATTGTGAAAAGCTGTATGTCATTGGGTTTTGCTTACCTTAATGAAATTGATATGACAACTAGCACTTACCAACTAGCACATGGGCAACTCCATTCCGACCTGGCTAATGCAGAGGATGAGGAGCTTTGAATGGCCTACAGACATTAGTCGTGCCTGGTCCTGGTCTTTGTCTAAGTTGTGTGCGTGTTGCCTACCCTCCTATGGCAGGCAGTGGCCTAGTGGTTATTCAGAGTGGACAATGCTACAGGCCCATTAACAGGGCTGCTGTTTGAGGATCCTTCATCTCAGGAATGTGAATAGTGTCTTTTGTCTGGCAGTAGCAATGTCTCACCTTTTTTTCTCTCCCGCTCCTCTCTTGTGTCTGCAGACGTTAAGTTCATCGCTAACCCGCCCTCCATGATCGCTGCCGGGAGCGTGGCAGCCGCCGTGCAGGGCCTCCACATGAAGAGCCTGGACGTGTCACTCACCTCCCAGAACCTCACAGAGCTGCTGTCACAGATCATCAAGAGTGATCCGGTAAGTTCTAGCTACTACATGTGCCCCCCCCCCCCACCCCCCCCCCCAATGCAAAGGAGATATGACTGGGAGATGGGGCCTGTAAATTGTGTGGGCAGGAGGAGGAAGGAGTTGCCGTTGGCTTGGGTGCAGACGCTCTGTCCTAGCACTAGCATTACGTCAATGTGCTAAACATCCCCAGGTCCATTGTGCCCATTGTTATTGATCAGGGGGGGGAGTGGGCTCTTGTGGGGGCAGAGGCATGGGAAAGGGGCTGCCGAGGGGAGGAGAGAGGAAGCGAGCGTGAATACCTGTATTTAACACAAGACCTCCTGTTCATCAAAGCCCATGCAGGGGGGTGGTGAGAGCCCGTGCTCCGACATAGCAGACTCACGCAGCAGTTTCACTTAGAGGAAGGGAAGCCTATAAAGCCACAAAACTATAAACATTTACAGCTTGAGAGAAATATATCTGTGGGATTGACAAGTCCTCTACAGTATGGCGGCACTTGTAAGGTCCAAGGAGGCAATAGTGTGGCAAGGTGGTCGGGGGGAGAATGGGGAGGCATTTGGGCAGCAGCCCTACTGGGTTACCAACCCATATGTCCCGAGTTTCATCATCGCCCCTACTCTTGGGCGACCCATATGTCCCGAGTTTCATCATCGCCACTACTCTTGGGCGAGCTGCTGGATGCGCAGGACTTCTCAAGCCTCATTCTCACACCCAGGCGGCTCGGGTTTCCCCGGGCCTCTTTGATGGCAGTAATTAGAGCCCAAATCATTAGCGTGAGTTCCCCTGCAGGGCACTCCTTCCCCTGCGCGGTGGCTCAAGCCTGCCCAGGCCGCGGCCAAGTGAATGGCTTTCCCCTCCCATTGTCTTGGGGGGCCAGGGCCTGGTGGCAGCAGATTGGGTTTCTGCTGTTCCTTTCTTGAGTCCGCCCCCTAATCCAGCTGCCCCTTCCCCTGTGCCCATAAAGCTTTCCGCTGGGGTTGAAGGGCAGGACTGGAGGTGCATTTTGAATGATTTTACAGGGCATTTTTACATTTTTATTGGTCTGCGTGGGAGTGGAAAATAACCACAATGAAAGATAATTTGGTTATCATGGTGCTGAATGAAGTGAATGAACATGGAAGTGCAAACAATAAAACGTTGGCTCGGTTTTTGGCACGTGTCTCCACGAAGCCTTTTCAGTTGCAGATGCACCTGGTCTCACTTCCTGTGGCTGATCAACAGGTGGCATATGGTGCTGCAGTGTTTCCGCCTGTGCTGATGTTCTCTCTCTCTCTCTCTCTCTCTCTCTCTCTCTCTCTCTCTCTCTCTCTCTCTCTCTCTCTCTGTCCACAGGACTGCCTGCGGGCCTGCCAGGAACAGATCGAGTCCCTGCTGGAGACGAGTCTGCGGCAGGCGCAGCAGCAGCACGCCGGGTCCACGGAGAGCAAGAGCATGGAGGAGGAGGTGGACCTGTCCTGCACCCCGACGGACGTGCGGGACGTCAACATCTGAGCGGGGAGGACGAGGGGCCGTGCGACGGTTCGGCGAGAGGCTTTTTCAGGAAGAGAGGGAGAGACGGAGGAGGATGATGATGCTTTGCGGTCACTCAGCACCCCTGTACTCCCACGGACGCTCTAGTGCTCGCGGCATAGTGCTTGACCCCCCCACCCCACCCCACCCCACCCTCCCACACATACCCAAGCCCCCCCCCCTTGAAAAAGCGCCCGGGGGGGCCAAGAGAAGGGATCAATGCTTTGCTCACATGCGGTCACTTTGGCTCTTTTCCCCCTCAATCCAGTTCATGGAAACATGAATTGGGCAAAATCAATTGACTGTTTTGTTTTACACAATTATCTTGAGAGAACTACCGATATAGAATATTGTCTGGCGTACAAATCCGCACCATATGAAATCCTGTGTGCGTTGTAGACCTTATTTTGGAATCAGGCTGCACAGAAATTATTTGACAACTTCAAAAAGCTAACATAACTAAAAAAAAAGTTTACTGAGGACATCTGTTCAATGACAGGTATGTTTTTGAAGAGTCAGAGGCCTCATAGCTTAGGCAGGCGGTACACCCAGGCCAAAGCCAAGGCCTTGATCTGCATTAAACCAAACAAGAAGGGTCTCAACTGGACAGATTTTAATGTAGTGAGTACGTTACCTAGGTGTTGACATCCTGATTGTCATCACTACATATAAATTTTTAAATTTGAAGGCTGTAAATTGGTCATATGATCCATACAGCGAAAAAACCTTTGTATGATGACAATAGGCACACTATTGAGGTTCGGTTGATCAAACATGGCCAGAGCAGTGCTGGTGTATTGTGTACAGCATGCAGAGTATCTTGAAAGACCATTTGAAAATATTGTCATTATTGCAAGCCTCCTCTCCAAGGGTAACCAGTCGTCCATGTTACTATGCTGTCTTATGTTTTCTAAAACCATTCCACCTAAAAGCACTTTTCAGTCAATAATGCATTACTGACTATTTTGAGTACAGCATAGGAAACCAGTACATGGAATGGTGGAAAATACTGGCAATTTGCAATGCAGAGCTAATCGAACCTCTGTGGTTTCAGGAAAGGCATGACAGCAGAGTGAGACGTTTTTCTAAACTGCCTGTCCAGCTCTAGAGAGTAAGACTCAGCATTTATATCCTAATGTTTAAAACAAAACAACAAAAAAAAAGCTATCTGGGTCATAGTCAGACACGATGATGACCTCACAGTGTACATTGTTTCACGTTTCATGACACACGTTCACGACCATTGCATTCTCTGTTGCTTGAATTGCATCTGAAGCATATTGAAACACTAGAATAATGTAATTTATAGTTATATTAAGCGTTAATGACTATTTATTGCAAAACATATTCTCTTTTCAAGGCCAGTGTGGATTATGACAGAATGGTTAGTCTCTATGATTATTTAAACCTGTTCAGTGCACAATTGCTAACAAACTAGTCATAGATAGAGTTGTTGACGTAATGCAATAAGTACTCCGTTGTATGGCCTCGGAAAGAGTCTTTTTCTCTCACTTGCTTTTAAAACCATAAGACCACGATGAATCAGTGTACATGGCAAATTCGAAGAGGAAAAATGACTTTAAGTGTTACCCATTTTTCAACTGTACAATTGATAAGGTTATTAGATGATTTTGCACAAACTCAAAGATGTCTGCTGCCATTCGTCGGAGGGCAGTGAAAGATACAATTTGTGGGAAATAACTGAAAAATGAGTTGCTGAGGGAGAATCGAACTGATGGCATGAAGTAAGAGAACCAGTGCCGAATCATTGAGTGATTGTACAGTTAAAAAGCAAGAAAGGTGGAACGAACACTCCTTATACTGAGCTGCTATGGAGGTATTCCCAGCAAATATTGATGACTTTAAAAAAAGAAAAAAAAAAGAAAAAAGAAAAATGCTTTTTTCTCTTATAAAACTGTTTGCTGCTATTTTGTGAATATGTTTTTATTACAGTGTCAATATACTGCCATGTAATAGGTTTTAATTTTCTCATAGAAAATGATATTATTGACATCGTTGTTTTGTAGTGTGTTTTTATGTGATATGCGTTTTTTTTTCCTTAATGTGATATGCGCGCTATTCCAAAAAAAAGGAAAAAAGAAAGAAAAATAGAAAAAGTTCCTGTTTTTTCCACTATACCTCATGACTATTTACAGGATTTTTGTTCATTTAGTCCAGGTTTTCCTCTCCTCCTGACTTTTTCTTTTGTCAGTTTATTTCCATGTAGATGTTTTGAAATTGAGCTAAATGAAAACCGTGTATCCGAATGGGTCCTGCAGGGAGTTGTTTGAGGCAGAGTGTAATTGGTGCCATTGATTATTGAACTCTTCGAGTTGCTAACTGTTTCATTGAAAGAGACTGTAATGCCCCATTAGGCCGATAATGGCCCATGTATATATTTATAAAGTTTTTTTTCTGTTTTGTACAAATTGAAAATATATATTATAGATTTTAAAAAATGGCAGGTCTTCTCATGAAGCCATAGTTTTTGTTTTTCCTGGTAATTCTACACCACCATCCTTATTTTGATGTACTTCGAGTACTCCGTTTGTAATGGCAGGTATTTGGCATTTTTCAATCAAGTGTATCAACTGCACAATAAACAAAAACACAATATGACCAAGACTATTTGCATCATCTCTCCCAAACTGAAACCAAAAGTCGATTAGACCACTTGAATTGGCATTTTTGTCTCATCCCATATAAGGCTATTCAGGAAACTAAAGTGATAAAGAGAAGCCTTGAGCACAGGATCACTGTAGCTTCCCCCAGCTTCTGTTAGTGTGGAGATATGCCTCCCACAGTTCCCTGTTACAGCGCTGCTATTCAGGCCACATGCAGTCCAATTGGAGTCCCAGAGGGCAGAGTTCATGATCTTTCTTTCTTTTGTGCTGCTTGCAAACCCAGGACCCAGGAGGATGAGTCAGTTGTTTTCTGTCACGACCAGCAATTACCTTCTTTTGTTTTTTTTTATTTGTTTGTTTGTTTGGTATTTTACCTCAGAGACATCTACATGACTTCACTGATAAAAGAAACCCATTCCGTTTCTTGGTAACAGAGGACACATGTTCTCTGATGTCTCTGAAGTAGAGATGATTGGTTGTCAGGCTTTGATTTGCTTGAGTGTCAGGCAGGTCTTACACAGTGACATCAGGTTGGAGACTGTATACAGACTGCTTGTGTCATGGAGGACGGTAGTGATAAGCTAATGGGGAGGCGGACAGGCCAACTGTAAAGATTGCTTTGTGATTTTAGGACTTTGGTTTGGTCTGAAATGCACATTACTCCAAATTTGTGCGCAATACAGTATGTTTAAAACATCATTTTAAGGTAAAATAAAATGGAAATAATAAAATGTAATGGGCTCATTCATTTGTTCATTGTGTGTGTGTGTGTGTGTGTGTGTGTCTGGCTTTCTGTCTTTTAGGGTATTTGTGTGTGTATGTGTGTACGTGTGTGGGTGTGTGGGTGTGTATGTGTGAAACTGAGACTGTACATGCTATTTTGTTATGCATGGAATGTCTTTGATCTGGAGTTTCTGCAGAGGGAAAGAGAAACCATGAATCACTAATCTGTTCCCACAGTCCACTCAAAATGAGCAGGACAAACAGTGGCTAAGAGCAGTTGTGTGGGAGGCTTACGCGCGAGAGAGGGGGAGGGCATTGACGGAGGCCAATCATTGTCATATCTGACTGACTTGTACTGACTTCTAGCTAACAATAATGATTCAAAATGACATACAGTGACTTACTTGTGCGTACTTTTGAAGTCATTGCTGTGTCCTGAATAGCCATTCAGATTGTTCATTTCCCTCTCTGTCTCTCTCTCTCTCTCTCTCTCTCTCTTTCTCTCTCTCTCTCTCTTTCTCGCTTTCTCTTCCTCTCTCTGTCATTTACTCCCGCCCCTTCCCCCACAGTGTAAAACATGAAGTAGGCCTAGACAGGCCAGATACTTCAACATTCATACTGAAACTAGGCAGAAAGAGGCTGAAACCAGGGCAGTACATGTTATATGCTCGCCAGACATACTTTGAGAAGGATCCTGATCTCATGTGGACTCAACCAGACATACTGTGTGTTAAACATGGTTTTAGGCTGTAAGTGTTGCACAAAACAAATAAATTGGGTGATGAAGGGGGGTCTATTTGTGGACATTTGCAGTAATAGTTTTTAGAAGAATTAGGAGTCTGCAGTAACACTCAGATCAATGTTAACAGAGCTTTACATTATCTTACATTACATTCAGCAGATACTTTTTGTCCAAAGTGACTTACATACTGTATGTCAACTATATTACAAGTGATTACAATAGAGTTATAACTTAAGTGAAAGTATCTGTTAGGCATATGTGTTTAAAATAAACGGTCGAAAAAGTCATTTCAGGGTAATGTGTATTGCTTGTGTATAGTGGTTTACTGTTAAGTTGGGTTGAATCAATGCTATTCAGCTTTCAGCCAACAGATGGCGTAATTCACTGTAACTGGAGAACAGAGGGTCAAACTATGGTTAGTAATGATTGGCATGTTAAGTTAATAGATGAGTCTGTGTGGGGTCACAGGCTAACTTGCTAATTTAACTCACTGCACCCATTGCATCTGCAAAAAAGAGTTGTATTGTCCATGGCTAAGATCCAGGAAAGGAGAATGAAGTCTTTTTCTCAAGAAGGCTAATGCATTTCCCCAGATGGCACTCTACAATCTCACAAATTCCTGGAGTTCTTTGAAATGATAAGCCATTTTTCATGAAAAGTATCATGTGTTCCGCCATACTTCACCAATAAAGACATTGAACAATTCTGTCTAAGAATTTTTAGCAGTAACCATGTTTAAACTTCACCACACAGAGTATATTGGTCTCTATACATAAGACTTATTCTGAATACAGGATGCAGAGAATTTGAAAAAAAAAATATGTGTATATATAGACGGTTCTTTAAATTCCATAAAAATGGTAGAGTCATTTTTAAATAACTTTTAAATTATGATTTTATATTGCTGACACTTACACATAAGTGCCACTAGAGGTCCTTAGTAAACAAGTAGCACATAGATATATATTGTCAATATATATATCTATGACAAGTAGCAGAGCCATATGAAGATGGCTCTGAGTAGAAGTCTTAGGTTCTTGTACATGTAAATGCCCTAATGTGTGCAAATATAATGAAAGATGAAGATGAGTTGAATACACATGTTACCTCTGTCTGAATTTCATTTTATATATACTTTATGCTAATTACCTGGCAGTAAATGGCTTCAATTCATTTTATGACTATTACATTTAAGCAATTTAAATCCAGATAGTAATAATTACATCATTACAAAGTAAGTATACTTCAGGTGAATAAAACGTCACATGGAAAATGTATGCAAAGTAAAAGGCACTGTTATTTACTATATCTAGTACAGATATATTACAGATAAAAAAACACATCCATGTTTAAACCAGGATTTGTATTTATCAATATGTGGGATAAAAATAAAGCTACAGTATCTGCAGTATCAGTACAACTGTCACACCAGGCATAAACAGCAGGTGGAGCCAAATCCAAAGGAACTCAGGTCTTGGGAAACCCTCTAGGAATCCCCAGTTGGGATATCTTACTTTTCACTTGAACAAGGATTATGTTGCCCATGACTGACTTATATGAATGAATGACTGATTTATGGTTCATTTGTACTTTCTGCAAAAGGTCTTAAAGACTACAAGCAGGCGATGCCATTTAGTTGTCTTTGGACCTCCAACTACCTTATAAGGAATATTCTTTTGAATTCTCAGTTTTGAGAGTTGCTTAAAAGCAAGCTTCACCTTCCAAGCACAATTAGCCAGGTCAAACATGCTAGCTCATGAACTAATGGGAGTGGATGTGTGCCACATCATATGGCCAGCTATTCACACAAGTCACACTCTGACTGGAATATTAGGTGATTGACAGTGCCCCACCCAAACGCCATACTCAGCCAGACTTTTGGCTGTCTAGCCGTCATTGATTTTTGGCTCTTTGGCCGTTTGCCATTGGTCATCTTAAGGCCAAACAGAGGATGTGTTTCCTGCAATGACTAAAGAGATTCGGCAAACCACCATAAGTCATCAACAACTTCTGCAGAAGCGCCGTATAAAATGTGCCAATCTGTCACATAGCGGTGTGGTTTGGCAAGAGCACAGCTCAAGACAGGGAAGCACTTGAGAGGGTGCTGGGCCAGCTGATCATAGGGGCAGATCTCCTGTCAGTGCAGCACATCTCTGAGAAGAGGATCATCAAATGAGCTAAGAATGTCACCAGTCATCCCACCCATCCCACACGCAAATTCTCTCTCCAGATGACATCTGGAAAATTAAACAGGAGTGTGGCTGCCAAGACATCCTATTCTCCTCGACTGTGAGCCTGATAAACAGTCACCAACCACTAGCACCTGTGCCATCCGCACAAGAGCACCCCACCGCTTGGAAGTTACTACCTGAACTTTCAGACATCGCCACCCTACACTGAATTTGAAACCACCACACCACACATACAAGACACTCGTCATACAAGACACTATATCATTCAAATATATGTTTAACTATTCTAGATTTCTTATACAGAGCACTGATTGCTGAGTATTTATTGTCTTTTTAAGCATATTCCTCGAGTTCCCTGAGTGGAATGCACTAAGAAAGAATTCCATTGTCCAGAAATGCATAGACAACAATAAAGTAAGTAGCTATCTATCTACAGTATCAAACCGTGGAGGTACATACAGTACATCTGGAGAGAGTGAGGAGGTATACCCACAGTCATTTCAGTGGCTGATGCTAGGCTAGCTTTAGCAAAAAGTTTACTTAATTGATGCCTGTGCTCACTTCCGGCCACATTTTTACAAACTAGCCAATTAGAATTCCATCTGAGCAGAAACACACAGAGACAGAAAACTCAGCCCAATACAACCCACAGACAATGTTCAAGATGTCGTAGAATGGACGGGGTATCTGAACACAGTATTTGATCTTGCTTTGCGATGTTACAGTAACATAGAAGGTTTGGAAAAACATGCTCCAATGCTATTTTACAAGCCCATTTGCAGCCCAATAATTATACTGGAGACTAGAATGGCCCATTTTAGCAGATATCTAGTGCCCTGGCACCCACATGAATATTTATGTGAGCTTTACGTTGATTGGCTTAATTTCTTGTCAAAGATCGATCATGATAGGCTCATGTTACATCTACCTGAGGCCATGTCCACATAGCTCAGATTAATTTGTGTCCGACACACTTGTGTTATGATTCGCCCTCCTGTCCAAATTAGACCATCGTATCCAAGTCCAGGAGCAGTGCAGTTTGGGTCCGCTGGAGACCCCCAAACTCCATCAGAGGGATGGTTTTCATCACACTCTGTCTTTGCTCAGATTTGCAAGGATTTGTAATGGTCATTTTAAAGAAACAGCCGTGATTCAGGTACACGGTTGCTTTGCACACATGTAGCGAACTGTTGTTATTCAACAAAGCCAATGTCAAATCAGCTTTCTATTCTATATCTGCTACCTGGTAAAAGCCTTTGGTGTATCAGAGCTTTAGAGGAGTCCTCAGTGTTAGATCCTGTTTGTCTGCGCCTCCTGTATGGAGCATAATAGTCTCGCCATACAAAACAGAGAGGAGAATGCCAGGAGCCAGCATCAGGGTAATCTGTAATCTCCTTCACCCTGCCCTCTTAGCTGCTCCTAGTGTCTTATCTTCCACCTTTGAAGGTGCGTACTGAACAAGATAGTACAACTGATACATTGCCTATCGCTCAACATCTTTACAGAGGTGGCAGGAGCTGTCGAATTTAACTCTAATTGACCTAAACATACGTATTTACCTAAAACATAACAAAACAATGTTTACCCCGATTAACATTACCTGGATACTTGTATGGCATGCTAAACTCACATGTAAGTCTTTTGTTGCAGATTAACATTGCAGATAATGGCAGGATCTGTGAAGCCTCATACTGAAACAGGAATCCATGCATTTCTCTTTGGCAGCATCTTTAAACAGTGGCTTGGATTCATCTCAGGGCAAGGGTCATATCCCATCACTTACATAAAATGGGGTCTCACTATGGAGTGGCAGCACCCTCTAGTGGAGGCTTCATTCATAAAGACTTTGAAATCCTCTAAAAGTCTTTGTTATGTTGTGAATTCCAGAGTGACTTAACCCACTAAGCATTTAATTTGTCAGTTTGCGTTTCCCCCTGTTTCCCCTTGTTGTGTCTAATCAGTGACACGAGAGCATTTGTCGGAGCAGGTGCCTGTCTTCACTCCGCTGTTGGCTGTTCATCAAGACTGTTCATCAAGACTGGCCGTGGTACACACGGGACACCAGGACCCAAATATCTCTGTTCTTTGAGTGTGGCTTTGAGTGTCAACATGATTGTTTAGATATTGATGAATAATAACAACTCATTCTGATCTGTTTTATATAGGTTTAAAATGCGAGATGCTTGAAAGTTTTTATGAAACCTCCTGACCTTGAAGAAGTTCTCCTCATGAGAATGTCTAAATATCGCCTTGGCTTGATTCAGTTCTCAGGTGTAATTGAGACGCAAACGTGCAAATATGATCTCAATGGACTTCCCTTTTACACATTAAAAAGGCTGTTTCATGTGGATCAGTGAGGGGAAAATCAGCGGCTTCCTTTCGTGAAATATTTCTGCACCATCAGATGTGAACCTCCGGGCTGGAGGGGAAGAGGGGCGTGGGTGGGGGTGGGGGGAGAGCGCTACCTGTTCAAAGCCTCTCGGAGCCGACGCGAGTCCTAAGGTGGTGGTAGTGATGGAGGTGGTGGAGGGTTGTTGTGTGAGCAGCGCACATCAATCAAGCATCCCACATGTGTGACCCGCTATCATCCCCCATATGCCACAGCCTCCCTGCCTTGTACCCTCGGCCGCTGAAAGAGCACGATCTGATATGGATGCCAACGCGTTTGATCAAGAGGCCCGGCTAATGAAAAGAGACGTCTTCTTCTGCTCAAGCTGCAGATCGGATCTGATGCGTTTGTGTGAGCCGGGGTGTGGCCTGAGCAGCTTTGATGAATGCGATGTGATGCTTCAGGCCCCTGAGGCCATGTCGCTCTCCTGTGATATGAGACGGGTGTGTGTGTCTGTGTGTGTGTGTCTGTGTGTGTGTGTGTGTGTGTGTGTGTGTGTGTGTGTGTGTGTGTGTGTGTGTGTGTGTGTGTGTGTGTGTGTGTGTCTGTCTGTGTGTGTGTGTGTGTGTGTGTGTGTGTGTGTGTGTGTGTGTCTGTGTGTCTGTGTGTGTCAGTGTATGTGTGTGTGTGTCTGTGTGTGTGTGTGTGTGTGTCTGTGTGTCTGTGTGTGCTATCCCAGGACAACATCTACCTGACCGCACTAACACTGAGCTGAGGGGAAGTGCTCCAACAAGCCTCCCAGCCGAGGGACCGGCTCAAAACATGGCACAGACCGGAGCTATACGGCGCTGGACAAATAGTCCACCTCATCGGTCACGCTCGATTGGACAAAAGAAAACCATCCAGCTTTTCAAAGAGCTGGTTGACACTGTGGTTTGGTATTTGACATGGTGAAAAAAACAATGGTGACAAGCAGTGTCTTGGCTGATTGCTCTCTGACTAACCATCTGTTGAGAAATTTGTTTTCAGCTCCAACATCTCCTGACCCCTTTTTGTTTTCGATGAAGGCCTGACTGCACAAGTCGAATGCCGTGCGCTGTATGGGAGCCTCCGAGGAAGAATGGGAATATTTGTTGCCTCCCACTGGAAATGTGAAAACATGTTGGAGGAATGCGGTGGCAATACTGCTGACCTTTGGAGAACAGAAGTCCCATTTCCTCTACCCACCACGGAGACTATTAATCGCTCGTCCTCCGGAGGTGTGACTACTGGCTCACACTCTTTAAGTGTCCCTCATCACCTGCTCGTCCTATCAGTGCTCGTACACACACACACACACACACACACACACACACGCCATCTTCTTCACTTTTTGAATTAGGGTGCACTCTTTTAGAGAGTTCCTCTTTGATGAAAAGAGGCCTGTCATTGACACGCACATTGTGATGATTCTGCAAAGCAATAGTATGCTTGAATTGACCACTTTTCACTGTTTTACAAGCAACTCATTTTGGTTTTACACTCAAATTCCAAATGTATCCTTACTCCAATTTATCTGCCAGACATCAAAAGACAACAACTTTTAAGCTGGCATCCTTATATCGGGGGCAAGGTGTTTGCTTATGGTTGTTCACTTGCTATTTTTAAACCAAGACTCCTTATTTCTGCTTTGACATTGATTGATGAGATTTGTACATATATTTAGCCTATACGGCAACATCTGCTTCAAGTGCAAAGAGCCATTTTATTTGCCTTGAAGATTGAGATGCTATTGCGACATGCATTGAGGATATAATTCTCCCATGGCAGTCACCATTGTGTTTTGCAATCATGCAGAACTTTCTGGGTTCATTATCTTAGGTGATAAACTAACTACTGTTCAGTTAAAGCTGAATCCTCTTTAAAGCATCTTTTACCTGCTCACAGGGTGAGAGTGCACACACCAGTCAAGTTCAAGGTGGCTGAACAGTTATGAGGTCTCAAGGGAAAGGAGCAGACTTCTTATTTGGAACTAGGACATTAACTAGAAAGTGACTCTTGGTCTGCACTGGTTTGCCTCTTAGGAACACCTGTCCGTGGTTGGTGATTACACGACTGCAGTCTGTATTATTTCCCTTCTCTAAGGTCCTTGGCATAGCTCTAAATGCAGCTCTGTGGCAAGGAGGATACACGTATTAGGTGTGTGTGTGTGTGTGTGTGTGTGTGTGTGTGTGTGTGTGTGTGTGTGTGTGTGTGTGTGTGCGTGTGTGTGCACACACACGTGTGCTTTGTGTGTTTGTTGTGGGGAGGGGGCGTTGAAATTCCAGGCACTGTTTGAAGTACTTGCCTTTATGGCTTAACATCTGGAGGTTCACTTGACTGTCCCAAAATCACTCACTCACACACATGTACACACGCACACTCACACACACACACACACACACACACACACACACACACACACACCTACATACACACGCGCGCGCGCGAGCGCTCGCGCACACACACACACACACACACACACACACACACACACTCACACGCACACAACACACACACAATGCACGTACACAAACTCAAAAGCACGCACGCACACACACCTCACAGCTGGCTCTACAAAGAGGGAGAGAGAGAGAGAAAGAGGGAGAGAGAGAGAGAAAGAGTGAGAGAGAGAGAGCGTGAGCCTGAATGTACTGGGTTAAATACAGTCCTCCACTCTGCCAGGCCCGAGACCCATCCCTCCCTCCACAGGTGCAGGCCTGGGCTTGTCAGAGGGGTGGACGGCGGCCAAAACACGATAGAAGGAAGCCAGAGCCTCCTCACACACACACACACACACACACACACACACACGCACGCACTCACATACACACACTGATGGCTGCAGGTAAGGGTCCAGTTTAGAGAGACAGAGGCGACAGACCAGATTCATGTAAGGTGCTGTGCGGTGGCCAGTCAGGGGCTGGGGAAGACCATAACCTGCCAAGTAGCCGTTACGTAGCTTGGCACTGCTAGCCTGCCTTTGGTCCTCATTATTAAAATAGGGGCCCCTTTCATGTTTCTGGTAATTGGGGCTTTGATGTTGGTTTTGTACTTATTTGTGATGGGAATTCCTACGTGGGGATAGTGAACATGAACTGAAATATCTGCCCTCTTCCCCCAGACCTTGAGAGCAGTACTTTCCCGGTATCATGGGAAATGTCTTTTACAGGGAGTGATTGCAGTGCTGCTAGGCGGGTGATTACAGAGTAACCGACCAACACTTCCACCTGCTTATTGTTTTCCATTGAGACCAGGGGCTGTATTGATAGTGACTCCGAGCTAGTCTAAACAAAGGCGAGCCCAACTGAAGTCATCTGAAGGCTTTCTACAGCAAGACAGAATCACCAGCTCACTTGGGTGTGTGCTGGGCTCTATTCTCTTGGTCCAGAGCTGTCTAAGAGGCAAGAAGAAGTGTCTGTATTTTCCTACCTGTTCCCTAACTGTCGTTTCACTAACACTAGTTTACTTACAATGCACAGTAGCGTGCAGTTAGCAATAGTGTGATGTGCAAGCTAACGGCTCAGAGCAGGCTTGTGAGATAGACATGGCCGCTCTCCTCACAGTGAAGCCCAACATGCTTCTTCATCATCACTCGCTGCTGGGTTTCTCACCACTCAATGCTGTTTTTTGCCCCCAACGGCACCTTCCAGGCAGCACAGCCTAAAAGGCCCTACCTTCACCCTATTCCTAACCTTAACCCCCTCAACCCTCATCCTACCCCTAAACTGAGGGGAGTAGTGCCTTCACCCTATTCCTAACCTTAACCCCCTCAACCCTCATCCTACCCCTAAACTGAGGGGAGTGGTGCCTTGAAGGCAGCGCTGCCTGGAAGGCACCATTGAGGGCAAATAATACCAAAGCCCTTTCTCCCCACATGCGTGAGCGTCTTCTGATGGAGAGGTCTCTTGGCATATCTTGCTCTCTGCAGTAGCAAGTCATTTGTTTGCCCATCGCTGAAGTTTAGTGCTCAGTGGCGTTGGCCCCCACTCCGATGCTGAGAACTCATTAGGGGAGCTGTAGTCTCCTGCAGTGAGAGAGCAGACCACACTCACACTCAAACTCACACTCACACTCACACTCTCTCTTAATCCACCCAGGGGTGCCACTCACAGGAGACCCATTAAAAACACTCACCAATTCAACACATTTATGCCATCACTTGAGACGTCAGCATTGCCCATAGAATTGGGATATTGGGATAGAGTAGAATAGAATAAGAGTTTTTTTTTTTCTCTTATTCTCTTCGAATTCAAACACACACTCTTTGAACACACACACACACACACACACACACACACACACACACACACACACACACACACACACACACACACATACACACACACACACCCACACACACACACACACACACACACACATACCCACACACACACACACACACACACACACACACTGCATGTGTGCCATCTGACGGAGGGCCTGCATGCATATACGTCCATTCACAAGTACTGGAGAGGTGCTGCCCGGTGCTCCCTGCCAGGCCGACGTGTGTACTTTGGCACTGTTGGGGATGGACACACCGGCCCAGGCTTCTCCCACCGCCCTCTCGCCCTGCCTACTTGTTTACTGAGCCCGGCTCAATTACCATCAATACACTCTCTGTTAACACACACATTGTTGTCAATTTCCTGGGTCCGTCTAGACCCGTGTGAACCCTTTGTGTGGATGGGAACATGAAAGGCTTTAGGGGGCTATATGGGCCCTTGAGGTAAACTGTGCAATTTAAGACTAAAACTAACAGGAAGAAAAACTATTTATTCCTAAAAAGGTACAATGAGGCACACGGCCAGCGAAAAGACTTGAAATAATATTCAAGTATTTGTGAAAAACAATGAAAGGGTCCAGGCTGTTTTACACTTCGCTAGACAACAGCCTGAGACCACAGAGACCACGGGAAATAAAGAGAGAGGGAGGGATAAAAGAGAGAGAGAGAGAGAGAGAGAGAGAGAGAGAGAGAGCGTACAGCGCACCCATGCCCCACCACCACAACTGAAATCCCAGGCTGGCTATGTGCTCCTGCTCTGTCCTCTCTCCACGTTCACAGCTTGGCTGAAGTCACTGTTCTCCTCACGCTTATTCCCATTCACACGGCCAATTTACAGATGGGACTTCACCTCCATTAGCACACACGGGGGGTGTGAACTCCCACAGCTATTCACATGCTCACCTGCCCTCCACTGCAGACCCAGCGCCATTCTCATTCATCGTAGCCCAGCGACAAGGCCACTCTCACCTACTGTACATTACTGTAGCATGGAGGTGCATACCCTATGCAATCTTGCGCAGCTTGTATTGCTAAACTGGTAACGGTCACCGCATCTAGATTCATTAATTGCATTGTTTATAGAAATGATGCCTTCTGACAGTGTTGAGTATTTAGAAAGATTTGTAAAGATTTTGAAATATGCACTACTGATAGAGAGCACAAAATGAAAACCACTTATGTCTTGAACGTTGCGTTGACATGCTCATAAAATATGGCGTGTTTCATTTCCAATGAAAGCTTAAAGGCAGCCCATGTCCTGACTAGCATTGGCACCTGAGAACTAAAACAAACAAACAGAAATCCAAACTCCTGGCAGCAGCCATATCTACGGTTGGTTGTTTCATGTTCGGGAATTCATTCAAGGAAGTGGTGGGCAGAGAGCTTCTCCAGTGAGCCCATGTGGTGATTTACAGTCCTTGTTGAGGACTGACGTCATTGCTTTATACCGACCGTAGATGATAATTGAGGTGATATCTTGTTTTAAGAGAAACCAAAGTAGCGTGTGCAATTCACAACCAATCTTTCCCTCTTTTGTTCAGTGTAGCTGAGCTGATGACTGGTTACTGTGTTGAGTTACATTTTCATATATCCGTGCGTGTTCCTGCGTTCAGATTACATAGATGGAGAGATATACTTTATTGCCTCACAACAGTGTTGGTGGTCATAGTTGTTAGGGGGAGCTGGAACAAGTGATTGGATGAATTTGTCTCATTTATGACATTAATCTCAAAGATCTGTATTAGTAATGAACTGTGATATTTCCTGGGAGCCAGAACCCAAGCTGAGGCTAGGGGCTAACCTTTTGGCCACTGTTCAGAACAGACAAAATGATGGCACACTTCAGGGGAGTGTTAGACTAGAGTGAAGGTCCCCCAGGCCGTAAGCTTGATATGAACTGATTGGCCTTAAGAGCACTTTCAAAGTCCACTCACATCATTTGCAATAGTAAGTGCTTGGTTTAGAAATAGTGTCTGTTTGACACATGTAAAGGAGGCAGGACAAATACACATATGGACAGTTCATGAATTCCATGCTACCTCACAAAGTGTCTGTAGGCTATGTGTATGTATACACAATGTGTGTGATCTGTATATGATGAGTTGTATGTCAGTCACACTATATATTTGAAATTAGCCATTCAGTTCTACACCTCAGACTTTTGCAACATTGTGATATTGCATGCAATGGAGTAAATTCAACACATTCACGTTTTCCAGTGTTGCAGAACATGATTTATTATTCTAAGTTACATCATAATGTGCACAGCACATAAAGCACAGTGTGCAACAGGACCTGTATAAAACTACAGACATGCTGATGAATGATCAATACAATATACATACTATACAGAAAACATATAGAAACAACTTTCTTTACAGACAAAAACGAGTTACTAACTAAAATACAAAAATCACATGGAGCACACCTATCAAGAAGCTGACTTTTGAACTGAAGTGTAAGTCTCCTATTGCCACGTGAATGTGTAGCCCAAAACCAGAGAGCAGAGGACAGAACAACTGAGACAGAAAACAAACCAATCACAGACAGCAACACTAGTTCCTCAACTGCATATAAGTTAAGTGGCAAATTAAGGACCTGATGCATACAAATCACCAATTTCACCAGGTCATTTCACATGGATGGTGTTTTTTCCAAATCAGACTGACGTTAAAATCCGGGCAGAGGACAGTAATATCCCTGCTTTGATGTTCTTTAAGTTAGGTGAACCATAAATTCCATACAAAATGTCAGATCAGAACAGAAAGAGGGAGAGCCACGGGATGAAGCAAAACAACCACATTATATTGTGCTAAGAGTTAATCCATTAATGAGGTAGAAACAAAAGAGTTACACAAATGCCACATTGAAACAACAGTGTAATGTAACATATCTTCAAAACACTGCATGTTGTAGTAAACAAGGACACACTTTTCAGAACTGGATTCATAGGGGTTTCGCTGATCTTACAGGGACTGTTTTCTTCCTTGGGGGGGGGCAGGGCGGGGGTACAGTTGTTAATCACACATCAGACAGTCCAACATATTCAGGTTAAAATGTGATCCAGTACATCTGTCTCCCTTTGCCACAGACACCAGGTTCATTGGCGCTCACAGATGAGGGCCCCAGTGGTGGACCAGTGACTGAAAAGGGGGGAAGGTGAAGCTCTTCAGTCATTGCGCCACACTTTGTAAACAGTGCAAATAATCCTTTCTAAAAGTCCATTATTGTCATGAAATATCGGTATTGTGACACACAAATAGCAGCACCGGCTCAGATAAATATTAAAAAATACTCTACTAGTCATTCTTTCAGCTCTGGCTTTTTAAGTAATACAAAAAAAAAAAATTCTCAGAGGAAATAAATAAAATATTGTTCACAACATACATACTTAAATAATAATATTTAAATATATATTCCAAAATCTTTTTTTGTTCATTATTGTTGTTCAAAAGTGCTTTCATTTTGTGTCCAACTACTTCCCTCCAAGGTGTGAGGTAACTGAGCGAGCCACAGTCGGTCAGAT
Organism: Sardina pilchardus; assembly: GCF_963854185.1. Lineage (NCBI taxonomy): Eukaryota > Metazoa > Chordata > Actinopteri > Clupeiformes > Clupeidae > Sardina > Sardina pilchardus. The sequence continues at coordinate 19,504,528 of NC_085003.1, forward strand.
TCTTGGTAAGAAGTGTGTCACTGTCATTGCTGGAGTCACTCTGTTTCCTTTCTTTGTCCTGCCTGTCTTGCTCAATCCAATATACATCCCTGCGTGAGCGGCAGACTCATATGCATTGTAATTGTTTGCCAGGAGATTCTCCTTAAACTTGCACTCATTGTTGTAGTGGCTCTGTTGGAAGGGGAATGAAGATGAATTAACTGATTATACTCTGATTATATTCATCATGTCAAGCATACTGTATGTGTATATGGACATAGAAAATAACAATGGCAGACAGAATGTGTTAAGATAAGTTAAGATAAGAAGTTCAGAAGTTAAGAAGATAAGAAAAGGGATTTTTGCCTTTCTACTACAACAAGGTTTCATAGACTGATAACAAACTCGACTACTGATCAGGCTATACTTTGGTGTTTAAGTATCTCATCTACAGCAGCTGTGGGCACTGCTTTACTGAAACAAACTATTCTTACACACTTTTACTCATCATCTAGGATATTTATGGGAAGGACATTGTATATACAATCACACTTACAGATCCATAGAGCTTCCCTTTGCTGTTCATGGCGATGAATAGACCACTGCGAACACCAAAAAGAGTAACAACTCCTCTCTCCACTGGAGATATCTCCAAAAGACCTGAAACACACACAACTACATGAGTATGGAAGTCTTCCAGAAACTTGGTGACTGTATGCAGTCTTCCATGGCACCCAAAACAGCACAATATCTAATCTTCGCAGTATGCTTTGAAGAGCCAAGACAGATGATAGACGGGTACAGAGATGACAGATCAACAATTCAATAAGCAGATCACAGATAGATAGACAAACAGATGAACTCACAGACAGATAAACTAGGCAGACAAATATTGCTCATGTGGCCAGAGTAGAACATGAACTCAAACTATGATTATAATTTAAGAAATTAAACTTGAATACAAACAAATATTTTGCAGAAGAAACAAATGTCTATTTCTCTTAGGAAATCAACCTGTGGAAGTCAAATGGGCATTACAAAGTTTTCCAAAGTTAATAACTGTAACCTTTGTCTGAGTGGTAACGTCTGTCATTGGTCACGTTTAACATGACATGTATTTGTTAAATACAGCGATGAAGAGTAACGCTGCTCTATACTGCACCACATACTTGACTTGACAGCTGGTTCCCTCCTGCTGAATATGACCACCTCTCACGACTGAATTATTAAATAATAGCCTCTTTCAGCCAGAAGTGTATTTTGCAGTCCAGCTGAAAATAACACGAACCAGAAATATAATATATGGGTAGTGTACAGAAAACCACCTGTAGGCTACAAAATATCTCGGTGGCAGTAAGTTGGCCATGGGTGCTTTGTAGGTTGTACTTACTGTATCGATTTTCGTTATGCACTCCGGTTATCTTGCCATCCGGTAACACTTGAATGTGGAACCCAATCCCCACATTGCAATACAGACGTCTGAGTCTCTTGATGCCCATTAGATAATCACCATCCCGGTTGATGTCTCTTTTTTCCCAGGGATTACGAGCCAATGAACGCGAGTAAAGTGTTTCCCAGTGTCGTCCTGGAGTGCCGTTCTGCCGCACCGAAAACGGGGCTGAGCGCACTGCGACTGACAGCAGTCCGAGAATAATTAGTGTTGAAAAAGCCGATGTCACGCTCATTCTGACCGATTTCGAAATTCTCACACTCCAAGAACTAAGTTCTAATGGCGCACGTCACTTCGAATAACTATTTGGAGCTTGAGAAAGTGAACCGGACAACGCGGAACGTCAGTTTCGAGCACAACTGTGACTTTTCCATTGACTTTGTGTAGAGTCTCTTCGAGTACTAAATAGTTCCCACCGATGTTGAATCGAACTCGACTGTGACTTCTTTGCTGTCTGAGTTGTGTATTGTTGGTCGTCGGTACTCGCAAGGCATAGCCGAACCATGGCACCTTTCACTTAGTGGCGGTATTTATAGGCTATCTGCGTCGAAATTACATCACACACGCCACCTACTGCAACATGAGGTCGCTCTCATCCCTTGCAATACAGGCTTCAGCTTCACAGATGTTGGTTCCCTGTTAGCAACTCCCACCTCGTCACCACAGTCCTTAAAGAGGTCAAGAAATTTACGCGCATCGATTAAATCTGAAGTCAATTTCTTGGTCCAGCATATTTTTCCAACTCTGTAGTATACAACCCGTAGACAGCCCTGTGTCTGAATGACTGTATTTTTTTGCAGGCACTTAAAAGTCTATGAAATTATTTACTCAAGACATAATATGATATTGTGCATTAGACGATTCCATGTGATTTTCTTGCTATTTTGCTTCTGTTATAGGCCTACCGGGAAGAGTTCAGCTTGAATTACACTGTTTTTTTTCTAGCCTGCAGCCTTTAACATTGCGCATCTCGAAGAGTGATTTCACTGACATGAAAAACTGAAGGGGTTATCGTGCTCTCAGACAAAGTAAGTGAATCATCAATTTAGTCCAATTAGAGACAGTCGTTTTACGTTCCCCTCTCCTCGTGGCAGCAATAGTCCTAAGTATCAGACTGAAACCTTCAAACGATGGTCAGCTTTTAATAACAGGTGTAACATACTTTGTGACGGTAGTGACAAGCAGAAAAAAAGCAAATCCTACCAGTTACATGCTGTCATACTGAACCTCGGAGCTTTTAGCAATAGTGACAGCCTATTGAGACATATTTTCTTTCAATACCCTAGCTGTAGTACGACATCAAAGCTCCATTCAAGAGCTGAAGCCAACGTGTGATCTTGAAGCCCAAAGAATGTCTATTGACAGTATAATACACAACCTGAGTGCCATGGAGGTGTGAAGTGAGACGCAGACTTTTTTGCACCTGTTTAACGCCACGGTGACCTCTCTTGATTTGCGGGAGAATTTTAAAACACATCAATTCACCCACAACTGCAATCAAAGAGTCATAAAGACTGGCAGAGCTAAACAGTCTTTTCATCCAACACATCATGATCAAATAACCATTGATTTGGTCTCTCTGGGATCTAATTCTATGGCCAGTATTTTAATGAATTGCTATATTGTGTAGTCTTATGTTTGAACCGTCTTTTAAGACATCTGTGGGTGTTCCTGTAGGCCAACTGGATGATGGGACAGTAGGTTTCTTGAATGGCGCACATGGCACAGCAAATGACGACACCCTTGAAAGAAACGAGGTGAAAGCAAACTCATGCCATTACCAGGACTAGATGATGGCTAATGAAATGCAGATCGACAAGGCCTGACAGTCAAGAAGAAAGTCATGCCTTAATGTGAGGTTATACAAAGGAATGTCTTTGTCGAGAGCCCAAAAGAGCGCCTTTGATCTGCCTCTATGAGGAGGATGACCCATTGTCTGCAAATCATTATAACGCCGAGACAAAACATTCAAAAAAGAGAACATGCCTCGTAATTACATACATAAAAAGGTTTAGTCAGTGTGCAGAAGATTCGCTTGAAAACGTTTTCTCACGTTCACGTTTGGGTGACCCTGAATACCTCACAACTCGCCTTTGAAACTCGACAGTAGGCTAATATCGAATGTGGCCTGATCTTAAAGTTTACCCCCGAATTATTTTAACCTGTAACCATGAGCCTGTCACTCTCAACGGGTAATAAATAGCCCATACGCCAAAGAATATTCGGCTAAATCACACTAAAATACGTTTAGCTGTCGTGATTTGTTAAAGCCTGCTGCGCAAGTTAACTTTTCGATAGCCTAATGACAGGGATGCACAGCGGAGCACTTATGATTCGATTACCATAAATGTGGACTAACTGTGAAGTATGATTAGGCATGTCAGTGCGCAGATACAAACATATTTTAGAACTGCTAAAGAAACATTTATAAAGTTCTGATTGGCGGACTTACGCTCAAAGGGGATGCGACCGCCGCTCTCCATGGTACTGTTTCACCTCATCCCTATTAGAGTTAAAATACGTATTTTGCATCAAGAGTAGCCTAAATAAAATCGGTCGAATAGATGTTATATGCACTTACATTTGAGAATTACGTTCACATCGCATAGCTTTAAATGCTTGTTTATTTGAGCAGGAACATAAAATAAACCTAATATGTAGCGTTTCATTTGTAACATTTTTGTAACTAAATAGTTCAACCATTTTAAAGGAAATGATTATGCAAAATATAATATAAATATATATTTTTAAGTGCCCTGCTTCTTGTAAAGTATTTTCCCCCCCACGCACATGTCTCATGTTCATTTGTTCATGTTCCATTGAACACATTTAATGTAAAATTGGGGTTGAAGTTCTCAATTGTCTATATGGAGAGCAAAGAAAAATAACAGGACCCTGTGCACCATGTAATGAAATGATGCAGAAGATGCAGGAAGTGAACTGGCTGCCTTAATTCTGTGTGGGCCTTTGCACTAAACACTGTAGTCATTGGTCAAGCAAGGTTTTTGGATCCCCAATGCTCTTGGCTCTCTCTCTCTCTCTCTCTCTCTCTCTCTCTCTCTCTCTCTTTAAATATCTTGTAATAAATTACAATCAGGCAGAATTGATTTGTCACATTAATGGAGAGATACAGGCTACATTTTGAAAGATATTTAAACTCGTCTAGTATTCAAGTATGAAGCTCTGATGTGTAACTTGTCTGCCACATATACCGCACTTGAGAGGCAAATGCCAGTGTTCCTGTCCACATGCATATCATATCTACAGTCTGACATCTCCACATGCATATCATATCTACAGTCTGACATCTCCATAGTGGCCATACTGTACATCACGCCTGCTCAGCATACTCTGCATGTGCATGATAAACATACAGTATGTGTTTATGGTGCTAACCATCTGGTGTTGGCAAGACTGAAATGAATGTTGGAGCATTGAATTGTTTCACGTTGAAGAATATGCTCTCATGTCATCCTTACTGGTGTTCATCGCGCTGAAAATGCAACTGTTGAACGTGTGGGGGAAAAGCACATACTCAGCCAGGGTTCCCATCTCCCAGGTGCAGGCAGAGTATTGCACGGAATCTCTTGCACTTCTGCAGCCCCTAGGGTGCAGTGTCTGCCAATGAATAGTTACTGGATAGTGAATGACTGCATGAATTGTAAATGGGTTACATATGAGAATGACAAGTTCAGTTCTGTTCACAACATATTTCCTTATTACGAGCATGTTGTATAGCATGATGACAGACTACTTTCTCCAATTGCCCTTTTATATTGTCCTCTGGACAATCATTTCATATGTTGTGTTCTTGCACAAAAGCTGCTTTCAGTACTTCATTTGTTATTTTCTTTTATGAGTTACTATTATGAAGAAAATCTCATCTGTAATTTTTATGTCATGGTTTCATGATTAATGAAACATCAGGCTTGACTTTTTCATGGATTCCAATTGTTCCAGCATCATGTAATGGCCATTCACCCCTCATGCATTATTCCATCTTAAATACACCCTTCTTTTCCGCAGCGGTTCCACTGGCAACAGCTCTGTGTTGGCTACATCTCTTCACAGGACAAGGATGATAGTGAATCTGTAACCTAGGCTATCGTTTTGTTCTTCCAAACCGACCTTTTTTCACCATTGCATTTGAGTAAAGCCACAACAGCCTGAACCCTGCCTTTACAAGGCATCCCTCCAATTATTTTCATTCCTCAAATGTAGACAAATGTCCCAATGGCTGCGCTCAGATGTATCCTGTAGTGAAGATGTGTCCCCCGCGAAGCCAGCAGGCTGAAGCAGGAGTTAGCACTTGCACATCTAAGGAAGCTCCCGCACTAAATGTCCTGTTATTGACGGTAAAACTAAATATTGACCGTCTAAAGAATTTTAGTAGGCTGTTTCAAAGGAACGGCCTTGTTTGGACATGACACATCGGTCTGACTTTGGGTCTGCCCAGCTTCCCATGTCCCCCCCAGAGGACGCCTCTATTGTTCCAGACAGGAAGCGAGTGATCCTCCCTAGTATAGAGTAACAGCACTGTTTAAAGGACTATCAGCACATCTTGCCTTTGCCCTTGACTTGGGCAGAGTCATGTCAGCAGAGGAATGGATGTATTTTTTTGGTGTGATAAACTTCTGCACAAAATCCTCTTTTGCTAAACCAATACTGCACCAACGCCTGTTTCTGAAGTTTCTTATACTAGAATTATTGACTATTAACTACTGAATTATCAGTTCTATAGTATCAGACGTTGGGCAAAAATAATAATGGAGTTTTTAGGATAATGTTACTGAAATGAAAGTGATTTAGCCTACTAATTCTGTAATATTTTAGTTTAGGGAACACATATTTATTACATCTTTATTCAAAAATGTCTTATTCTTTCTGAATAGGTGATTTGTTCTAGGTAAATCCTCAATAAGCAGCAATTAGATCTTGATCTAAGGTTATTTAAAGGATACAATAATGCTCAAAATAGAAACTTTATTGCCTTCTACTACATTGTCTGTCCTGTCACTGTCCCATATTCAGACAGTAGGTGTATATAAACTCTCTATTTTGATGATGCATACTAATTACCTGCAATCGTATATTAAGACAATTAGTTTACTTATTATTAAGAATTTACCCAGAATAAACGAGCTATTGATAAAAAAAAAAGAGATTGTTCATTAAAGCTAATAAATGTGCCACGACACTTAATATAGACCTTGATGGACACTATCAGTTATGTATTGATACCTAGTGTGTTTACAATAGCATTACTGATGACTATCTATGGAAAGATACTTTTTCTCAGACCTCCAGTGAAAAATATATATATTTTAAAATAAATCTATTTTATTGGCTGATCTCTTCAACAACCTGTATAACTTTCGGAAATGTGCTCAGTGGAGTCAGAAAAAAATCTTCAATCATGAAAAAACTTTTTCTTTTAATTTAAACATTTATGAAATGTAATAAATAAGCATTACACACAAGCCTAATGCCATGTTTACTAAAACCACGTACATGCCAAAGACAAACATATTTTTGTTGCTTCGCTACATTGTTAAGTGTGTACATGTGTATACATGTATATGTCATACTATCTCAGCTTTCATGTCAGAGAGCACCATCAATAAGTTATCCACAACAACTACACCGTTTCTCAAGACAAATCCCACCAAACTGCACCAAACACAGAGTCAGCACAGACATCACTTCCCAGCGCTGACCCTTTTAGCGATGAGGTGGACGGCCTCCAGTGGTGCTCTGGTGCCTGGCGTGCGTCCGTGTGATTCACCTGCTCCACCTGGCTCAGTCCGTGTGCCCCCCCCGCTTCACTCGTCTCGTGCCAAGTCTCCCAGGAGGCTTTCCCGGTACTGCCGGCTGATGTGAAACAGGTGCACGGTGTCGTGGTCCTTGTGGGCCAGCACGCGGGGCAGGAAGAGGGAGGCCCTCTCCGTGCGCCGCGTACGGCAGCCCCTCCGAGGCCGGCCCTTGCCGTTGATGGAGACGTACCACAGCCTCTCGGGGCTGGCCCGGTGCTTGCTGCTGTGACCACTGCTGCTGCTGCTGCTGGCCAGGCTGCTGTTGGAGGCGTGTGGAGGTGCAGTGTGGTAGTGCCGAGAGGCGTAGGTGTTGTAGCCCAGCTCGTGCATCCGCTCGATGAACTCGCACTCCTTGTTGAAGGAATCCTGCAACAGTGTCAGGGTGAAGTCCCCAAGTCGCGTTATAAGGGAGGACACGGAGACTGATATGTTCCCATGCCAGACTCTCCATGACTCAGACAGTCTAGGCTATGATTCATAAACCAAGGAAGGCTTTTCTGGTCTATTTCATGTTGAGTGCTGTGTTTACAATCCTCGCATCTCATCTTTAAATAACTCATTACTCACTAAATATGACCAATACTGGCTCAAAACACATCCAAACAGTTTGATGCAAGATGCAAGAAATGCTTGAACAACGTAACAACATAGAAAGTAACAACAGAGATCAAGCAAAAATATCACAGTTGAAAAATGTGCTCCTAAATACTGATTGACATCAAATATTGGCATACTCACAGAAGCATAGAGTCGTCCCTTGTTGTTCATGGCCAAATATCTTGCCGCAAACAGTCCTTTAATTGCCACCACTCCGACATCAACAGCTGTGATCTCCAGAATGCCTGAATGAAAGTATAGGGAAGTATAAGGGCTCTTATACTATAGGACCACTTGTATCTACTATACAACATACTGTACAATGGCAAATAAATGTACAACGCAATGTTAACAACAGTAGTACAATAACATGTTCCCCTGGGAAAGCACTCCTAAAAATCACAGCCTCTCACATAGCCTACTGTTCACTAACCCTAGTACTGTAATTCTTTACATTCATCTTACACTGTTTTACTACAACTCAAATTAGTGACATATCATTGTATTGTTATAGATCTCAAAGATTTGTGATAGCTGTTCACAGTCTGCAATATAGTTGCCCAGTCAATAAACTTTGTTTACCAAAGTAGACTACAAATAGGTGGGACCCTTTGGTAGACAGCCTGAGCCTCTGATTTACAGTCTCGCTTTTGTCCACATTTATAGCAAGGGCTAAAAATTACTGAGCTTTACACCATAAATCAACCCGGGGTCATTGATCCGCGGTCCTTTGAAGTAACCTCACGCAAGGCATATAACAAAAAATCAACTGCGTAAGGTAACTTACTAAAAGGATTATTCTCTTCAAGTGTACCATCTATTTGGCCGTTGGGATGAATTTGCAAGTGATACTTCGTGGCACAGTAAAGCTTTCTGCGTCTTGGTGCTCCACCGAGGTGCTCATACACGCCGCCACGTCCCCCAGCATCCCTTCGCTGTCTCGGCTCGCACGTTTCTCCCCTGTTACAGGATAGCAAGGGTGCCTTCTCTGAAGCCAGGCACATAGACTTCGATTTACCGGAATCCAGCAATCCCAGGCAGATCACTAGAAAAAGCAATAGCATTATGGGATGGCCCGGTGCCGTATTCCTTTCCGTTGAGAAAATTGATTGTTCTCCATTGAAAAGTTTTTGGTCCACCAAGAAGAAAGTAAGTAGTCCGAAACGCATTAACATCAATTCAGTTGTCATCAAGAGATTTTGTGTCGACCCTGCGTCCTTTCATGTCTCTAAATAAACTATATCCGCATAACATTTCAAGAGCGAGGGCGTCGTAAGATCTCCCTGTGTGCAACAACTTACAGATATGAAAGAATCGGCCAACAAGACCCCAGGTTACATCCATCAGCTACGTAAGGAAAGAAGGCAAGGTAGGAGTCTCTCTCATACGAACTATAAGAATGCAGGCTGGATGAAATTACACAGTACACACAGTGGCGTGCGGAAGACCGCATCACTGCTCGAGCAGCCGTGCGAGGGCACCAGTTTCCAAAAGGCTCACCATTCTTCAGAGACGGGCGTTGCGCTCTCGGCAGGGAAAACTTTTAGAGGTCTCACCAATCGCAAGACCACATGTTATCAACTACTCACATTAGTCAGAGACCCATTTTCAACGATTTTTAGGACGATTAAATATTCATTCGAACTAGCCACACGTCTTTGGGAGTCTTGTCTTTTTAGGGGGTTGCCTTTGAAGTGAAGTTATAATGAAAAGCTTCTTATGAAGAACATACCTGACATTACAGCCTATTGTGATATAGACTAATGACTCACAGTGTTGTGGTGACACAGTATTAGACAAGTGAGAGGAGAAGGATCATAGTAAGAATAGCCTATTCACTGTTGATTGGCTTTGCAAGTGAAAGTACAGTGTCATTATGAAAATTGTAAATCTGGAATAATTGAAATCGTTCTACTGGACAAACTCTCAAGCTTATATGGTGCTGAATTCTGTCCTGTGCAGAGCAGCTCTTGTCCCTTTCCCTCAGCTGTAGCAAACACTAATCCACAGTTAACCTCAAAATGACTTGAGCTGAAATTGTTTCCAGCCTGGCAGCATCATGGTTACAATTTTCATAATTAGCACCATCGTCTAGCTACAAATCTCTCTGGCCTTTGGCATGATGCTAGCATCTCTACCCTGGGATTCATACCGAACATAAAAAAAGTCTCTGAACTGCACTGGGAGGTGAGCTGCTCCTAGAAGGCAGTGAAACAGCTTGTGTTCTCTTACCTCAGTGTGATTACTCTGTGCTTTGAACTGTACATCCATGCCTTTCCTTCAAGATGCATTATTTGGAGTTACCCATTGAGGTGCACGCTAGGCATCTGGGATGGACCTCTAGGTGTTTTCTTTGTTGTTTATTTATTATTTTCCCTGGAGCAAGAGAGTGACCTTTCCAGTTTAACAAGAGGCTGAGCCAGTTGCTGGACGTTAACTTATTTTTTAGTAAGTATCTCACACTTTTTCAAACTTGTTTGCGGTCTAATCTTTTTATTCTTTTTTTTTTTACATTTTTTTTTCTTCAGTTTAGTGCAAAATAACCCTTGTGATACATTTGCCCTGCTCCTTCATTGTATGTAATTTATGTTGAATTCTTGGCTTTCTCAGCAGGCAGGGCGTGTTAATCTTTTGGTGTTGCTGCCTGAGAGCGGCACACAGAGCTTTCTCATAAGTCATTAAAATCACAATAAGTGTTTTGAAGTGTTCTGGCATATTCCACTCTGACAGTGCGCTGACATTCTGGCGGGGACTTTCTCTCCCCTCCTACACATCATTGTGTCGCCTCTTTTGTTCCCATTCACCTTGATCACTCTAGCTTGTAACGTACTGGACTAAAAAGAACACATGTATTGTCCATATGTGCCACAAAAGTATAAATTCAAAGTCTCATGGCCCATTTGTGCTCGGCCTCTTATGTGTCCACATTGTGTAATTGTTCAGTATCTGAAGTAGCGGTTGCAAAGAAAGCAGAAGCAATGCAATATTACTCCATGCAAATGAGGCGGGCAGTTGCAGTGGTGGCCTTTGGAGGCTGAATGGAAGAAAAATGAAACAAATGACCCAGTGATTCAACCATTTCAATTGAATTTGCACTGGAGAAGGTTGTGAGGGACTGGGAACTCCCTCCATTTTGTTCATCAGTTGGGCTGTGTCTGTCTTGCTTCTTTCATCTCCCTGCCCCATTCTCTCTCTCTCTCTCTCTCTCTCTCTCTCTCTCTGTCCCCACCCCCTCTCCCTTTGTGCATATGCATCCATGGGCATATGTCCAAGCATGGCTTCTGTAATCAATAAATTCTAAATAATTGAGAATGGCCACAACCTCCCCTCTCAGCGCCCGGCAGACCACATTCATCTCGTAATCACACCTGCCACTTTACCCCACCATCATTGGGAAAGAACTGCAGCCGAGGGAAGAAGCTAACGTTGCTAGGAGCTCTTTAATTGTACAGCATTCATTTATTAGCACACTTCATTTCCTAGTGAACCTAAATAACCAATGTGTGAATCCATTTTAATATCTGTAGAGTAAATACTTTTAGATTACAGGAAGAATTAAGGCACACTCTCAGAGATGTTTAGTAACAACAAACCAGCTGCATATACAGTGTGGTTTGTTAAAATGTGGTATTTGTGCTAAATACATTATGGAAATATACATTAACCTTACAAGTAAGTTAACACACACATACACACACAAACACTCACGGATAAACGAAGAAACCTCTCTAAAACACATTTTGCTAATTATATGCAAAGCATCCCAGCTTCTTGTCTGCAATTAAGATCCATCCAGTTTTAGAAGGCATTAATTCACATGGCAGGTCTAACTGCTGCTCGTGTCCTCTCAACATCAACTTCAGCAATGTAACACAGCAAACTCACAGTGTTAAACAAGAATACATATTATCAACATTTACTTGTATGTATATTAGATTTAAGTCAATTGAAGTAAATCTAACAATTCCTATACCAAATATTTTTTCTAATAACTTCCAAATGTATTATGAAACAAACAGGGGTAGACAAGCATATGCCCCCAAGCAGAGGAAGCGGTGTTGGGTAGTGATGCTCCCCCCCAAGCTGACTCTGACAGGTAGGAGTGCTTAAGTGTGTCCTGCCAGACGCAGACACGGCTTAACCATGTGCTCTTTCTCCAGCTGGACAGCTGAGGGGGACCCCGTCGGTCCTGACCATTATAAACACCACACCTCGGTCCGCATCGTTTGTGGCAAACGTGGCAGTCGAAGGCAAGCCACATTTAAACACCAGCAGGGATTAGACCTGCTCCTCGGTTTTAAGTGTTTAGAAGTTTTTGTTTCATATGCGAAGGAATTCTAAAACAGTTGGGCACCGAATAAAGATAAACAGCAATAGGATAATAGCAAATGCACTCGGAAAACATCAACAAGAGTGTTTGGAGTCCGCTGGCAGGGGGCCTGGTGCAGTCATGCTAATCGGGTCAACTTTGAATATGTTTTGCTGGTGTTTCCCCTCCAGGCTCGTATTTTCCTGCCTTTAATAGACACATCTTGAAATGTGGTCTTGGTAAAAACTGTGGCGCGTCCAGAGGGCAGAGCGCACTGTAAACAGTCCTCTTTGAAAAGTTTTTAGCTTAATATGATCTCATAGAAGGGTCTCAGTCCTTCAGTTTCCTGTGGGAACACTCCGCAAACGATGATGTTACATAAAAAAAAACACACAGTGTTTCCTTGGACTGGATACTTCTGAACATTTGTGGTAGCCCATGACAGTATGACCATGAATTTCATTAACTAATGTTCAGTTTTTATGTCTGGATTTAGAGATCAGACATATCGATGTGTGCACCTTAAGGATTTAGAGCTGTACCCACCAGACTGAAGCTAAACTCAGTGTGTACCACCCAGGCACAATTCTATTCCACTCACAGTAGGCATCCAGTACGCTGAGATGTCAGTAGTAAATCAGCACGGTGGATGCTGGTGGCTCATACAGTACTATCACTGTGTGCACATGTTGGAGCCCTGTTTGACATTAAGGGTCCAGGAGGGGGGAAGTCAATTAGAGTGTTCTTCATTTTCTGTTTGAACTGGGTTAATACCAAGCTAAACAGGAGCAGTGATCCAGTTGATTCCTCCTATCTGTGCATGCTTTTGATTGGGATGCGGCTTCCCTCAATGTTGACTTCCTCACTGATTCTGCATGAAATCGGACTGTGACACGTAATCTGCGTGCCATCTCCACCAGCAGGACACACAGGAAGACAGATACGGGAGATACAGCCAGTGAAAACTCAATAGAATCCATTAGACGGTGCGCAGGCAGGAAGGCATCAGTTTTTAATTTCACCGTTATTGGAAAAGGATGGCATGTCCTTAGTCCGCCCGAGATGCATTTTTGAATCACCGAGCTGCCTGCTGAACTGAGACCCAGGGTGCGTGGGTGCGTGGCATTAAGCGGAGGGCTAGCCTCTTGTGAAGCGCTCTCACAGGCTGGGGAGAAATGTGTTTCCAGTTAGCGTCTTGGCCACATCTGAGGAGACAGATGCTCCTTGATTGGGTCGCACAGGAGGCCGTAGGCTCGCTCTCCCTCTCCGTGCCAGATGTTATTTATTACCTGTTACACAAACAATGCACACATTTTGAAATCCTTCAGAGCCCCACCACCATGCAAGTGCAGGCAACAGGATGGAGAGACGAGTCTTGATAAGCCCTCCCCCCCCCTCTCTTCATGTGAGCCCCACACACTTCGTGAGCCCTCGTGGGAGAGTTGCAGTGGAGCTCCATGCTCCATGCTGGGAAGCACCACATGCTGTGTAAAACCACATGTTACAATGCTCATGTAATTACATACAATTAATGTTCAACTGGAACAGAAGCCTAAGAATGGCTAAAGGAGCCTCATCTGTCAGGAGCGAAGCCTGCAAACGGCCCACCGTCATGGTCTTGCATGGGGCTCTGAGCAGAAT